>NC_081407.1:14518402-14735902 GCF_030272615.1 Cryptomeria japonica
AACCCTTTACATATACCAGCAGAATAAACACAAGTATGCAATTAAAACTGACGAAATCTCACACTCATGTATGCTCTATACCGGGTAGCAAAACAATCAGACCCTAAAACTTACCAGAAGGTGTTTTAGAACCTAACAGGTGAATTGATGATATAAAAATTGCTGATAAATTGTCATTGATGTCAAAAAGAAGCAGTATCACGCATGGAAGGACAGCAATCTAAAGTCAGCATCGATGCAGAAATTTGTGTATATACAGAAATCCATATACAAGACAACAATAAAGTGATAAGGCACATGTTAAAGATCTGTATGTTAAAAGAGTAGCAATTTGTGCTTGTATTAATACTTGTGTTAATTGATATATATAGAGCAGCAATTTGTATATTAAAAGCAGCGATTCAAACTTGTGTTTATTCATCATTGATGAGGAGTGATTACACTTATCAATTTCAGTAAGTTAAAAAGCAGCGACTACACTTTATCAATGTGCAGCAAAATAAAGTTAAGGCAGCACTCCCTTAAATAAGACAAATTTGTCTGATTCACCTTGTCTTATTCAAAGAAAAGTTCAGCGATTAATAAAGTGAGGAGGTGTGATCTGTTTTGGAGGAGAGTTATGTTTATTTAATATGAAAAGAGATGTCCCTAAGGGTAATTGTCCCTCATGGAGAGGTATAAGATAATCATTGTGTAAAGAGTTAAAGACAAAGTTGCATGGACACGGATACGGTATCAGATACAGATACGGCTATTTTTTAAGACCCCCAATATGGATACGGCTGTTGGTGTTGGAAATAAGCCACACCCAGACCGACGATGGATTGGTCCAAGAGGGGCCAGTAGCTCAGTGGTAAAGCACTCCAGCAGCATATGGAAGGTCCTAGGTTCGAGTCCTAGCTGGTCCATGTCCCAACATGGTATCAAAGCCAGGTCCAGGCTAGAAGCCCCAAGCACACGAGAGGTGTGGCTTAAGGGGGGGGGGTTGGTGTTGGAAATAAGCCACACCCAGACCAACGATGGACTGGTCCAAGAGGGGCCAGTAGCTCAGTGGTAGAGCACTCCAGCAGCGTATGGAAGGTCCTAGGTTCGAGTCCTAGCTGGTCCATGTCTCAACAACGGCTGGATACGTCATTCATAAAAAACACATACACATATATTTAGCACAGTTTTCTAAGTTATTCGAGGAGATTTTCATTACTTCAAAAGCAATATAAACACATAATTGCTACATAAATAATGATAAGGTGAATTGACATTTTACAATGTGCAAAAATAGTAAGAGTTGCATTGGAAGATAACCCAAAAAATGGGTCACTGAAATAGAAAAACATTTCATTCGTCTTTCTCATTTGGTGTAGGTTTTGTTAATATCAATTTTATTTTTTAAATGCATGAATGACGTTTTTGAAAATTAAATTTAGGAAGATTTACGTCAATTTTTAAAAAAAATTAAATCACATTAGTGTCTAGCATGGTTGGAAATCAAGGATTTTTGGGCATGCATGGGTACAGTATTCAACGTGTATCCGGGCTGTATCAGATACGTATCCATTTTGGAAACGGGAACGCATACGGAGATACACGTTCCCAGGGAGGGACAAAGGAGTTTCCGGCAACTCTGATTTAAGATAAAGAAATATATCACAAATACACCAGCAGATGAAGAGCAGGCCTTACGAGTTTATTTGCAGATTTCATGAAGGAATTGTGAGGTGTACTGAAGTAAATTTAAAGGCAGACATTATAGCAGATTTGTGAGTCATATTGTAGCAAATTTAAAAACAGAATAATAGCAGAACTTTGGGGAGAAATTTATATTGAGGTCGGTGCTTCATATTGGTGAGGTTGGTGCCTCATATTGAAAGACATTTGTGTGTGTCTTATTGAGTTGGTGCTCAAGTATTGGAGATTGGTGACTCCCGTAGGTTGGAGCCTAGAAAGTTTGTAGAGACAAATTTTTATATAAAGCAATATTTTTGCCATGGTTTTCTCCTGCAAGGTTTCCAAATAAATTGAGTTCTTATTGTGTTTCGTATTATTAGATCTCACATATGGGCTAATGCTGATCAAGTTTTGAAGTGTTTAAGTAAGTTTTTTAAAAGTAAAAGATCATCATAATACTCAATCTTCGCCCCCCACCCCCCCTCTCAGTATAACTGTGTGTTCATCAAAGATGATAATAATTTATATAAAAAACACAAGAGGATCTGAAATTTGTACACATGATTTCAAGTAACTGAAATGACAAACTATTGATGCATCAGGAAGGGGGAAAAAGGGAAAAATACATAATAAAAGAAGCATTTCCACCATTTAGAAAACAGTTACCTTCTCTAATGCAGCTCCCTCCAACTTTGAGGCATCATTTAAACGTGAATCAAAAGATGCTGCAGTTTCAATTGCCTCAATGGCTGCACCAGTTGTAAAGGCAGTTATTCTCCGTACACCCTTTGCAATTCCTTCTTCAGATACAAGAGCAAATGCTTTTGCTTCTCGTGTATTTGACAAGTGTGTCCCTAAGAATCCCAAGATGTCAGTAATAATTTTGAAGACGCAATTTCAAGTCTATGATCCAATTTCAGATTTAAAAGTGATGCCTACCACCACAAAATTCTGTCGAAAAGGCTGCCCATTGTGGGTTATCTGGATCTACTAGAAGATCCTCAACACGTCTTCCAATGGAAACAACTCGAACAGGATCAGGGTAAACCTGTACACATATACATACATGGTCAAATTGCAACTGAGAACTTCAAAAGGTATAGCAATTTAGTAAAACACTAGCTTTCACAACTTATACTGATAAAACAATTTCACCCTCGTTTATGAAGGTTCCTTACTTCTCCAAACACAGCTCGGAGACCCAAAATGCGTTTTGCCTCCATCAGGCTAGCTTCTTTTGCATATACATCTAACTCATCTTGAATCTGCTGATTTACAATTGCCTCTATTTGCTTCAAGGCATCAGCATTAACAGGTTTGCCTGCAAGAAATAACACAATCAGAGGAACAAATGATAATTTGATGGCTCAATAATACCTACAGAAAAAAAGAACATTTCAGATGTAGGTCAGTTGTAAACTGAAGCTGAAAGCATAAAAAACATGTATACAAGTAACCTAACCATGTGAGAAATCAAAGCGCAACTTGTCTGGAGCTACCAAGGATCCCTTTTGATCAATGTGATCACCAAGTACAGCCTGCAAACAGAAAATAAATTAATTTTAGCACTAGCCATAATATCAATTAATATACATCTTGCCCCAAATCAAATCTGGATGGTTAAACACATACCTTCAATGCATAGTTTAACATGTGAGTACATGTATGATTGGGAGCAATAAGACCCCTCCTTTGATAGTCCAGCTGTTTAAAAAAATATAGATCAAGGTTAAAATATAACGATAATTGTCCAAAAAGAATCGTACAAAACTTGTAATTCATGAAACACAAAATCATTGATTACCTTACAAATAATTTCATCCCCTACACATATCCTATCTGTTTCCCCTAGAACAGAACCAATATGAAGGATATAACCACCATATATTTGGGCATTCCTAACATCAAAAGATCCATATGGACCCTCACAGATTCCAGTGTCATAGATCTGAAAACAAATTCAACAGCTCATTAATCATTAATCAAAAACCCATGTAACATTAATCTTGCAAATCTGAGCTGAATATTCAACTGCTCTTCCTCTAGTTTAAAGTCACGAGTAAAAGTTACAAGTTAGGTTTTGATTTGAAATTTTGGGTGCCTTTACAAAACCACCTAAAATATTGTTCATGAAGAAAGAAACCATTTCGAAGCAAATAATTTTTAATGAGAATTGATAACAATTTAAAAAAGCTCCTTCCAAAGATTACACAAGTGTAATTTGTAGGCAATTATGTTTTGCACTGGAAGGTCAAAAGATAAAGGTGAATAAAATTTTGAGTCGCCATCAAAAGAGACCAATTCGGTACATGAAATCCCCATTCAAAAAGCCCCTAAGTTAGGTATTCTAGATTGTTTCTAGATTCACCTCAAGCAATCAAAAAATCTGAACTCATTTGTACATTTTTATAACTTAGTAAGCTGTCTTTTGACTCAGACTAGGACTTGGTGGAAAGACTCGGCAATTAACACATGTTATATCAAAAAATGGTTTTCATGTCTTTCAAATTTCAAATTGATTTCCTGTTTTCTTCAAGAACTCACCTGAGTCTGACATCCCAGATTTGCAAGTCTGCTAGAGATGTCAGGCTACTCTCTTGGAGTCTCAGCTGCAGACTAATATTTACAAGTCCTCCACAAGACTCACCAAATCATAACACTATAATCTAAACTGTATTTAAAGTTAACTCGTGTGCAATCAAAACCTGATCCATCTAAACCTCAATTATACATAACTAAAAACTAACTACTACATTTCGAAATTTGTGCTCTATAAATTTGAACATTTTCCACTAAATGTGCTTGCAGAATCTAGTAATGCTGAAAATGTTTGAAAAATAAAATGAAACTTTTGGAGTTCTAATTACATATTTATATTCTACTTATGTTAAAAGTGTAGCTTTTTCTTTCGTTTTTAGCCTTCTTTCAATCCAACTCTTCTTTGGATTTATTTGAAAAACAAAAATAATTTTGCATAAAAAAGTATCTGGCATACCTGTCCTCCTTGCTCTGCATAAAAGTTAGTAGTTTCAAGTAGAATACCAACATCCTCTCCAGATGTTACAAAATCTATGAACTCCGATCCATTATAGATTGCTTTCACTTTACTAGTATGGTCCTGTAAACAGAATAAGAAAATGTCAATATTAGCCTACCAAAATAATTCAAGGATTTTGTAGATGAAACATCTAGATTAAAAACTTACAATAACCAAAGAAGTAAAAGCCATCAAAGAAATCAACGATAGATTTTGGAAAGTGTACATTTTTGGATATAAAACAAAGCACTAAGTAAATAAATTGTTGCACATTTAACACGGGATGTATCGGGATATGTGATGGCCAACTTGGCATACATAATATTTCACTTAATCATTTGTCAGTTCCCAGATTTAACACATGTAGTGGTACATAGCATCATTAGGGTTAGAGGATCACTAAAGGCCAATGATTCTATATGTAGGAGGTAGTGAATAATTGTTAATCATCATATTTGTGAATATTGTTCTTGTTGTAAGATTTTGGAGGTCACTACTACCAGGAGATCCGGTCTGATTAGATAAATGTTCTATATTTCATTCATAGTATGTGGATTTTCTATAATCAACTCTTGTTTGTGCATTTATTCTGGTATTCTGTAACGTCCCCTCTTTGAATAGGATTTAATAATAAATAATAATAATAAAACTAAACTAAAATAAAAAAGAATAAAAATAAGATTAAAATCAATGAATGGTCAAATCACATGAAATGAAAAGTTGCGACTCCCTCAAACATGAGATATAAAAGGGAGAAGAGAACCTCATTTGAAAGGAGGGTGGGGGAGGAAGAAGAAAGAAGGGAGCATGTGAAACAAGGAGGGATTAATGGAACTAGAAGGGAATGGGCAGAAATGATGAAGGGTTTTAACTCTTTCAAAGGGTTATAATTATTAGGTTGTGACCCCTTGTAAAGGGCAGATATGATGAAGAGGTGTGACTCTCCCTCACATGGGAAGATATAAAGGGGAGAAGATTTCATTTCAGGAATACATCCAAAGGAGATCAACTTGGGGAATAGAAAATAAGCATTGTAATGAATATCAGAAGTGCAGATCTGATTTGAATAATAAGACAGCAATGAGGAGACATGACCGGTTTCAATATGTGATAGGGCAAATCAGGAAGGGCACATTACACATTCTGCCATTAGTATCTTGTGGATCCGTTAAGAGTATTGATGTTAATTTGCTCTTGCACTAATAAGACTCATTATAAGTCCTATCAGAGCAGCAATTGAGCAATATTCTAGTCACATGGGACCATGGGACCATTCAAGAAAATGGACAAAATTGTGGGTAAATCTGTAATTTCAAGCCAGTTTTTTTCTACTTTAGATCAGTCATTGAGATTACATTTCAAAATCAAAAACATTTTAATGTATAAGAATTTAGGATATATTCATCTGCATTAGGCGAGCCAGGGTCTAAAACAGAGTCTGGATTATGTTAGGTGAGGGATTCAGTTGTCAGTGGAGGTAACAATGAGCCTTTGCAGGATTCAGATAAAGAATTGACTTTTACAATGGCTGATATATTTGATGTTATGTTTGGCTTCTCTACAAATAAGCCTGCAATTGATAGTTCTGTATCAAAAACAAACAGTGGCTGTTACTGGATACAATCACAAGATGAGAATTTTGCTCAGACATTTGAAAAGATAGTACACTCTGAAGTCAAGCAGGAAAAATTTGCCTTGATCAAAGAAAAGGTAATTAAAGGAATCAATGTCTCTGGTTGAGTATAACGAAGACTCTTTGTTTGATGATCACATGTCTCCATCCAAGCCACTTTTTCCGTCACAATATTTGGAAAGGAGAATCGTCAAACTTGATTCAGGCACAAATTTCTCCTATCCTATTGAGGGATTAAACAGATAGGATAAGAATTCTGCATTGCATTATTACATTCAACTTGAACAAGACAATCTCAAGATGAAAGTTGAGCTCCAGCATTTTGTTCTCAATGCAATGTAACCGCTTCTTATCAACTTCAATCAGTTGAGCAATTGAGCTATATAGTTAGACTTATAGTTATGACACAAAATGATTGTGGAATTTGAGTACCACAATTCATTATTCATTCCAGACTGAAGGACCCTGCACAGCTGGATATTAGAATGGAAGCATTTCTTAAGATGTTTGAAGTTAAACTTCATGCAATGACAGATGACGACTTTAAGTCAAATGAAACATTAATCGACTCGAAGCTTGAGAAACATTAAAATTGCTGGAAGAATTGCACTTTTATAATTTTATTGGAAAGAAATTGATAATGGTACCCTGAAGTTTGACTGAAAAAAAGTTGAGGTTGCAGTACTGAGGAAATTGGCTAATCATTGGTTACAAGGACAAATGGTGTTCTTAACTTGTGGATGATGAGATGGTTAGAAGGACAAATGAAACAGTTGAAGATGGAAAAGTAGCTCAACAAAACCTAACTCAAACGTTACGAGTTTCTTGTTACCCTTTTGTAAAAGTGACTTATGTCACTTATTGCAACTAAAAGTTAGAAAATGAACCTTATTTTTGGAAAAGTGATGTAAAATATAACCAAGGTTTATTATTTTCAAAACCACTGTATTTCAAAAAGGCAATTAAAAGTAGTTACTAGGTAGTTGTTAGGTACTTACAGATGGTTATCAGGAAAAAAGCCTATAATTACAAGGCTATTTCAACTGTAAAAGAGACTCTTACAGAGGGAGAACTTTTTGGAGAGGCATTTTGAGGGCTTTTGGTTTGACACTTTGAGCCGAATGATTTTTGAAATTGTCTAATTTCAAAAAGATTATAAAGATGGATCATATGTTCTAAATATTCATCTGAGTTATTATTACTAGTTTTTCATATTTCAAACTAGTAATCTGTCTTTGTGGAGAACCACTAGTCATGTGTGCAATTAATGTAATGGATCATAGTCAAATCTTGGTATCATGGTTTGCATATGCTGAAGCAAATTATTTCTTCATAAGTTGAGATTCATTATCATTCTTTCATCGTCATTACAAATCAAAACAGGCTTTATGGTGAAACTCTCTTGTAGGTTGTAGCAAGTTGTGAAACTCCAAGTGACATTCATGTGTCTGCCACTAGGGCCTTTCAAGTTCAATTTCCTTTAATTTTTCTCATTTCCTTTCTATAATTTAAGGTTAAAAGTAAACAAAAGCCTTAAAAAAACCCCATCATATGAGGGAGCTGCCCCTCTCAAATGCAAAGAAACGTTGTTATTCTAGTAACAAATTATTCAATTATTGGAACAGTTGTCAATGCATATTGGATGATTCACAATAAAATCTGCAGTGACAAATATGATTACCAACAATATGATATGAGGAAATGCAAAGTATAACCCTGAGGCACAAGCAAAAATTGCAAAGACACATGAAGTGGTTCAACTTCATTTATTGAACGATGGGTTTGCCATTCAACACACATTTGATTTGACACTCAAGGAAAAGATGAAAATTTTCAAGGCATTAGAGGAGTGTGAACTGCCTTCAATGGTGGACAATGGCGGTGACATGAAACAATTGGGAAATAAAAAAGTTGAGTTTCATTACATTACTCCAATTTCGGTCACATAAGTTGTTCAAGCAGACAAATATACCCAATCTTGTGTAATGCAAAATTGGACACCTTACTTAAATTGGAATTAGGATTAGAAAGCTTTGTGAAGGAAAAAAGGGTATTATTTATTTATGTAGCAATTATGTGTCTATATTGCTTTTGAAGTAATGAAAATCTCCTTGAATAACTTAGAAAACTGTGCTAAATATGTGTACGTGTTTTTTATGAATGACGTATCCAGCCGTAACCATATTCGGGGTATTAAAAAATAGCCGTATCCGTATCCGTGTCCATGCAACTTTGCTTATAGGTTGTTATGCTCACCCATCAATTCAAACAAAAGCATTGCTATACTCTTGCCCATCTCCTATGGCTATCAATGTTCTCTTAACCAACTTGACATGTGCAAGCAACTTAAGAGCTGCAAGTCAGCCTGTTCAGCAAGAAGATGGCATGCATGTCACCCAAGGCCAACTACAAGGTCTCATGAGAGATGGTGCTATCTCCCAATTCCACATCCTGATTCTTGAGTTTCAAATGGCAACATCAACCACTCCACCACCTCTTTCTTCTTCCACATCTACAATGTCAATAGTGTTATAGTTAGCTACAGGTCTCCCTCACATTTTTTATGCATCACAATGTCATCTCACATGCAAGCTCTAGTTCAAACAAATTCTTTCAACCACTTGCAAGAGGTTGTGAACTTCTCCCAAGTTTCACATGTTCTTTAGTTAAGCAATTGGAAGCAACTCATCAAGTTGTTTTAGGATGACAAATATTACCCTCCCATGGGAACTCTCTTTGTAACTCCTATATAACAAGTTGATCTTTATATTGAAGAGGTTGTAAAAGCAAGGGAAAAGCTCTATGGTACATGTAAATTCTGTTTGAAGAAATATAAAGCAAACTATTCCCTGTCAATTCTTTCTTAAGGCTTATATTTGTCTGAATTATATGAAGGATTGTTGTCTCCTTTTGAAATATTGTACACCTCTAAAACAAAGAACTAAGGATTTAAAGTTTCCTCACACACATTTGTTGAATCAAAATATTATCTTGTGTTAGTTATTATTCAAGGACTACTATAAATCTCTCACAAATAATAATGGTGAATACAAACGTTGCAAAGGATTATTAAGTAGGATAGTAATTGTTTGAGCCACACCTCCAAGTTTTATCATTGCAAAGCAATGGTATATGTTTAGAATATAAAAAATAATATTGCAAAGTTTCTATAATGGTCATCTTAGCCTTAGTCTTTTTGTTTCCTTTTAGAATGTTTCTTTCATGTTTCCTCGATCGTTTCCATTATGAAAGACTGTCTTGTATTCTCTATTTAAGGAGCCTATTGTCTCCTTTTGTAATTATCAATTTAATCAAAAATATTTCAAAAATATTTACATGGTATCAAAGCCAGCTATAGTTTTTTGGCAAATATTTTTAAATAAAATTCATGGTTTCATCACCTAGAATTTATTTCCAGAAGTTTTTTGACACGATTTTTTATGAAAAAGGGGTTTTCTCAAACTAAGGGTTTCAGACCTGGCTTTTTTTATAAAATCATGGCGGGTTTTACACGATTTTCTCCTCGAAAATCATAGGTGTTTTTGAAACACCCTTTTTCAGATCGTGGAGGGTCTTTTTTTATTGTATCCAAAAAAAAATATGCTAGGTTTTTTGTTTTTTGTGTGATTTTTTTCTCGTGGAATCTTTCTCTAATAGAGGGTTTTCTGATTATTTCCACATAAAATCATGAAGGGTGTTGATGTATGGGTTTTTACCATATTTTCCACAAAAATGAAGGTGTGATTTCAACATCACATCGAGGGTTTGCTGATTTTTCCACAAAATCATGGTTTTAGTTTTTTGTCCTTTTTTTGTAAACAAAAATCGAAGTTATAGAGAATTTGATCTCGATTTTCGTGTCTCTAGACAGAGGGAGTGGTAGCTTCATTACCCAACATCATGTTGCATCGAATCAAAAGGATTAAGATAAACTTGGTCATATCCAGAAGTTCTGCGAAACCAAGGAGGGTCTCAACAACAAGCTCATGTTGCAGAGCATTTTGAAGAGAAGTCAACCTTCTATGCATTTGTGGCCAAATGACCTGCAGGTTATGTTAAGTCTTCTGTAGGATAGTTCATAGGATGACCATTATGGGAGGGTATTAAAATAATATTGTAATGTTATATAATAACCATCTTAGCCTTAGTCATTTTGTTTCTTTTTAGAATGTTTCTTTCATGTTTCTATCCTCGATCGTTTCCATTATGGAACGATCGTCTTGTATTCTCTATTTAAGAAGCCTAACGTCTCCTTTTCTAATCATCAATTTAGTCAATAATATTTACACAGTAATGCTCAAGGATGTTGTTGTATAGACCATTGATAGTTAATAATTGACTCTATATTGTAGGAGTTGATTGGCAACTCCTCAACACCCCCAAACTTTGTTTGGTACATCCTTCTTGTCATAAACATCTTTCTTATCTTGTCTTGGATGCTCAATGAAAGTGCATCTACAAAACAAAGCTATGTGTTTGAAATTGTTACATTTGTAGCATATGATATTATAATCCATTTGAGGAGCAAATGACTTGAAATTTCTTTTTGAAAACCAAATTCATTCGTTGTATGCACACTACATTCTAATGCTATGTGACCATATTGATTGCATAAAATATTAAAAAGCAATAGCCATGAAAGGAATAGTTAAATCCGGTAGTGTGTGGCTTTCTTTTAGAAATTGACCATTTGACATTGGCTTCTTGAGACTGAGAGGCTCTATCCTCCTCCTTGCTTCCTTTTTACTTTCTTCCCTCTATTCTCTTCTTTGTTCACTTCCTTGCTTGCTTCATTATTGGAACTTTTGAGGACCCCGACATAATTCTTACCATCCATCTTCTTTGTGGTATGCAGATTTTCACCATCAAAACCAAGACTACTTTTGACAAAGTGTGTAACATTTCTGAACTCTTGTCAAACTTCATACTTCTATTGAGTTGTTCTTAAGTCTTTTCTAGCTCCTTCCTCAAGGACACAATTTCTGATTCAAGCTTCTCACACTCCGAGATATTTGCATTCAGTTCCTCCTTCAACACGTTTAGCAGCTTAGCTTCTTCAACTTGAAACTTTAAGTCCATAACTGTTATTTCAAACTTTTCACCATCTTCTCGAATTTGAGCCTTCAACTTGAATTTCTTTTCTTAAGACTCTTAATTTTGTCGATGGCAACAATAACTTCTTCCTCAAGATCCACTATAGTGTCCTTGCTTTTAGGTTTCTCATTTTCTCTATCTTCGTACCTTAGAGTCTCTTCTTTCATTTCCACTGCCATGAAGAGAATTTCTTCTCTTCCACTTTTCAAAAAGCTTTCATCACTTTCAAATGAGCTATTAATTCCTTGGGCATACAAATCTTCAACATGTTTAGCGGCTTAGCTTCTTCAACTTGAATCTTTAAGTCCATAATTGGTTTTCCAAACTTTTCGTCATCTTCTCGAATTTGATCTTTCAACTTTGAATTTCTTAAGTCTTTCAATTTCATCAATGGCAATGGTAAGTTCTTCCTCAAGATCCGCTATAGTGTCCTCGCTTTCAAGTTTCTCATTGTCTTTGTCTTCATACCTTGGAGTTTCTTATTTCATTTCCACTACCATGAACAAAATTTGTTCTCTTCCACTTTTCGAAAAGCTTTCATCACTTTCAGATGAGCTATTACTTCCTTGGGCATATAGGCTCTTCTTGTGTCTTCAAAAACTCTTCTTGGATTTTCCTTGACTATGCTTCTTTTTGCTATGATGACTTTTCTTGTCTTTTCTCTTATCATAATATACTTTTTCTTTTTCATTGCTTCCACTTCCAACTTGTGGACATTTAGCAACATAATGACCTATATTACCACAATTAAAACATTTAAGAGTATATTTACCTTTGCACTTGTTGGATCCTTATTGAATTTCTTCACAAAGAAGGCTCCTTCCTCATTGCTTGAAATTTCACTTGATGTTGGAACTTTGTTCTTCGTCTTTCTTAATGCCTTGAAGGCAGCTTCTCATTTTGATGCTCCTCCATTTTCAGTTCTCATTTCATATGTTGTAAGAATGCCATGCAACTCATCCATCTTCAAGGTATTTAATGAAAATAATTGAATCAATAATGGAATGACATTCAATTAATTAATAATGAATATACAAGCGTATATAAAGGAATTACAAGACAGTGTTCTAAAAAGAACGAACTGTTAAACTAAAGCTTAAAAAAGCTTAAAACGCTAAATAAAGCTAAAAAGCTTAAAACTAAAAAGGAAACTATGCATTCTTATAAAAGAAGCAATAGTTGCACTCTAAATGAACTAAAAAAGCTAAATATGGATGACCATAAGTTGACAAGCTAAAAATCTAAATAAGTCGACAACTAAGATGACCAATATAGAATAGATATAATTATTATTTTAATACCCTCTTGTTGATGTGTTTTTTGTACACATGCGAACACAGAATAAAATACCTAAAGGTAACTTATCCTCTATTGAACAAAGTTCCCGACTGCTGAAGATCTCGCCGAAGGATCAATCGAGGCAACTCCAAGGTTCTTGTATGTAGGTTATCTACGTGTGGATAAGCTCTTTGCGGTACGATGTGATTTTGCTGGAATCACAAGGGGAATTACATTCGACGACCTGAACGTCTGATTTGCTTTGGATATTGCCGGAACGTGAGATTTTACTAGTCCTAGATTTTGAAAAAAAGGAAAAAGGAGAAGGGTTGAAACGGGATCTATTTCTAATACTAAGAATGTAAGAGCAATGAATGACCTTTGATGAAATTCTAACTAAGTCTTGCTTTGACATCCCAAGACCATCTCCACAAGGTTAGTGCGATCTTCTGAGGAAAGCTTTATGATGTTCAGATCACCGCTACAGGCATGGACACCATCAGGCTGATGCATATCAATGTAGAAGCGACAATTGAAGTTAAGCTTAAGCTGAATGATTCCAGTTGACTACACAAGGCAAGTCTGCAATCAACAAACTGCTAGTAGTATGGATAAACAAATTTCACCATCGATCATACACATGTCTTCCACTCATCTAATAACATGAAATCAAATTTGAGCAGCATAGAGACCATGCAAATTGTTGAATCGACCCATAGAATTCACCATTTCTTCAATGAAGTTTACAAGTCCTTTACAACAACATCTTTGCAACAATCTTTGCCTTCTCTTTCTATTCTACTCTAAATATTTCCTACTCTCTGACTATTCACTACTATCTATTCTCTATTAACCAACTATTAACTATTAGCTCGCTATTAACCTTTACAAATGAGGAGCCAAGGCTTTATATAGGGAGCCCTTTACAAACAGACGGCTCTGATTGAGTTAGAACCAATGGCTAGGATTACAAGATAAAAACCCTAATTAGGGTTTGTTACAACAAACTTCCTCTAGCCAATGAGAAAATTACATTCTAGGAGTGAGGACCAATAGGAAGCAGGGGTGGGTGCCTTGAAGTTTGTGCCGCCTCCGGTAAATTAGGTACATTGAATCTGGTCATGCTGAGGTGGACCAATCCGACTGGAGGAGTGATGACTGGGATGCCACCTTGTCTGACACTTGTAACTTGGTTGATGTTCAATTTGATGATGCTGAGAAGCTAACTTTAATTAACTCTTCTGATAATATCTGCTTCTTCAACGGACCCTTGTACTGACCTTATTTGATTTTCCTCTGTCTTTGATGTGCTGGATGGATGGTGTACCCTTCCTTGAAGTGCTGGCAATGCCTTCCTTTGTCATCTTGTGGTAGAATGAGGTCTTGAGGCTAATTTGAACTCCGTGAACACTCCTAGTCTTCCAATGCTTCAAAGCACCTCGAGTCTTCCCTTTTTGCTTGTGGAACGTCCTTGATGACGATGGACTGGAAGAGATCGTCCTTGATGATGCTGGACTGGAAGAGATCCATCTGCAAAATAAACCAAAAGGTGATTAAGCACATATGACATATTCATTTCAACAAAGCATTTTCCACCTTAAATCATTAGTGAGAAGACATCAAAATGGAATTTCGCTAAGTATCCTCTCCAGGGATAGGCCCTATAAGAATTTCGCCCTAGACCCTTTGGAAGGGTCGAGAGCGAAATTCAAGTTTTAGGCTTGATCTTACACTTCCTTTACCTCAATTCACCTTACAAGGCAAGAATACCTCACTCCACCTTCAACCATGCCATAGGTATCAAATTTTTAGCTTCACTCAAGGAGGAAAAGGGTGGTTTGAAGAATTTCGCTCTGGACCCTTTGGAAGGGTCAGGAGCGAATTTCTTGTTTTACTTGTTTTCCTTCACTCAACTCCATTTCTCTCCACCTTGCTTCTCACCTCTGGATCCTTCTCTCAACTTGATAACATTCACTTGGTCCCCAAAAGGCTAAAAAGTGAATTTCGCTAAAAAAACATGGCCAGGGACAGGACCTATAATGGATTTCACCCTGGACCCTCTGGAAGGGTCGGGAGCAAATTTCTTCCTCTAGCCTAAAATCATCATTTTTGGAGGCAACAATCCATTCAAGGGCAATCCTAAGGGCTTCTATCACCTTGGTCTAGGCCTGGCTTGGCACAAATGTGAAAGGAGTAGGTGGATTTTGGGAATTTCGCTCTGGACCCTTTGGAAGGGTCAGGAGCGAAATTCTTGTTTTGAGTTTATTTCCTCATTCTTTCAACTCCAATCCACCTCCGAGACCAAGGACACATCGCCTCACTCCTATCTAGGCCATAAAAACCAAAAAACTTGACTTGATTTGCAAGGGAAAAAAAGGAGATCTTAGGAATTTCGCTATGGAAGAATCAGGAGCGATATTCTTGTTTTTGCTCAATTCCTTCAAGTTTGAAGATCACAACAAGTCAAAGTCATGTTCAAGGACGCCTCCAATCCTATCTCATCATGACCCACACTTGACTTATCATAAAATTGAGAAAAAAGGTGGTTTTGTGAAATTTCGCCCTGGACCCTCTGGAAGGCTCAGGAGCGAATTTCCCTATCTAGACTTAGTTCTTCATCCTTTCAATCCCAATCTTCATTGTAAGGTAAAATTTCATCATTCTTCACTCAAGGAACGAGGTTTGTAGCCTAAGCAAGGGAGCAAATGAGGTTTATAATGAATTTCGCTCTGGACCCTGTGGAAGGGTCAGGAGCGAAATTTCCATTCTTGGACAAAATCCCCACTTTTCAACGCTTTCAATCATCCCCCAAGGCAAGAACACATCAATCCACCTTCCAACATGCCTTAGAGACCAACACTTAGCCAAAATTAGGAAGGAAATAAGGGTTATGAGGATTTTCACTCTGGATCCTTTGGAAGGGTCAGGAGCGAAAATCTTGATTTATCCAATCCTCTCAAACTTAATCAATTTCAAGGTCCTTTTGAACTCTATTCATCATTTTAGGCAAGATAGAAGGTAAAATGGAAGATTTCGCTCTGGACCCTTTGGAAGGGTCAAGAGCGGAATTTCCATTCTAGGCTGATTTTCACCATTTCATCTAATCCATCTTTAAACTTGATCAAATTTGCCTCTCCTTACCACCATCAAGTCCATTTGCCACTCACTTGGCTCAAAGCAAGGTCTTTCCAATGTCCTAGGCAAAATAGAGGGTCAGATGAGGATTTCCCTCTGGACCCTTTGGAACGGTCAGGAGCGAAATTCCTACTTTAGGCTAATTTCCATCATTTTGTAGTCTTAAACCTCCTCTCCAAGGCAAACATGCATCCAAGTCTCCTCAACTATGCCTCAAAAATCCAAAACTTGGCCATATGAAAGAGCAAAATAGAGGAAAAGGTGAATTTCGCTCTGGACCCTTTGGAAGGGTCAGGAGCGAAATTCATGCTTTAGACAAAATCCACACTCTCCAACTCCTTCAATCACTCCCTAGGGCTAGAACATATCAAATTGTCCTTACCATGCCCAAGGAACAAGGTTTTCAGTACAAACAAGGAGAAAAAGGTGACCTCTAAGAATTTCACTTTGGACCCTTTGGAAGGGTCGAGCGAAAATCTTGATTTGAGCTAATTTCTCACTTATTTTCTCCTCTTCATACCTTGGACAAACTTCGTTAGGCTTCCTTCCATCATGATCACATGAATTTGCTCTTCAAGTTGACATCTAGCCCAAGAATTTGGTGAAAAATAGGGCTTTACATGAATTTCGCTCTGGACCCTTTGGAAGGGTCAGGAGCAAAATTCTTCCTTGGGCTCAAATCTTGACTTCATTTTCACATTTCTTCACTCCAAATAAGTGTTTTGCCTTCACAAATGCCTGGGAATGAGCTAGTTCATGACTTTGGGCAATGTAGAGTGTCTTACAAAGGAATTAGCTTTGGACCCTTTGGAAGGGTCAAGAGCAAAATTCCTATTCTAGGCTTGATTTACTTTGGAATTGACTTGACTTTGGCCTAGACTCACGACTTGATGCATATCCTTCCATATCCTTGCCCATTCACTCTTTGACTTAGGTGATATCCTGAGTCCTTGGTGAATTTTTGCTCTAGACACTTTGGAAGGGTTAGGAGCGAAATTGAAATTCACTCTGGACCCTTTGGAAGGGTCAATAACGAAATTTGACATTTTAGCCTCTCCGTCAAGATTCATTTATGGAATATAATGACATTTCCTTATATCTTTCTTCTTTCTTATACTTTAAGTTATATTCCATATATACTGTCGGGATGTTTGAGAGTGGTTTCGGACCTCCAAGAGTTATAATGCAAAATCTAGTTTTTGGAGGATTCTTCAATTTTCCAGACTTAGTCAAATTTCAGGATCAGGATGACATTCCAGACTTAGCCAAATTTCAGGACATTTGAAGATCAAGATGACATTCCAGACTTCATCACTCACCAATTTGACTTAACTCAGACCTTCAAGGATGATATTCACTCACCAAGCCTCATTGACCTCCTCAAACAAGACACAATTAGCAACAAGAGCAAAACTTTGTCCTAAAGAAGACTTTCAAAGAAACCCTAATTTTGGGGCCCTGTGGACTCACCATGGCTCAAGCAGAGAGCCTGCTATCTTAGTGATCCCTCTAGCAACACTCAGCATGCAAAGCCTAATAGACAAAACCCTAAAAGACCTAGAAAAACAAACCCCAGAAAGCAAAAAGTAGGGGTCCCCATTTGCAATGGGGTGATGTGTGAATACGTCACAACACCTCCCTAATGGTCATCATACTCAATACCCTACAGAAGACACTGCAGGTCTTTTGATCACAAATGCAAAGAACACTCTGCTCCTACGAAAACCCTCCCAAGATATGCAAAATGTAAATGACCAAGAGTACAAGAAGCTATCCAAGCTAATGTAGTCCTCACACGCAAATTATAGAACTATCACACGCGAATTACTGAGCTTGAAACCAAGATTGAGGAAAAATCGGCAAACCCTTTTGCAGAAGAATATTGAGCATTGTTTGCTCCAACAACTCCAAAACATACTGCAAGATACCACAGTTGCAGATGTTCGCCCCAAAACTCTAGGTGTGACCCAAAACTGACTACAACAAGCACGATTTTTTAGGAAAAAATCATCAAACCCTGAAAAACTTCGCGAATTACAAATGATTTTTGAGGAAAAAAATCAAAAAACCAACAAACAATTTTTCAAAAAAAAATCATGAAATCCTATGGGCAATTTTTCAAGAAAAAATCGTGAAAATCCACAGCGAATTTTTTTAGGAAAAAATTGTGAAAACCCTTGGACAATTTTTCAAGAATAAATCGTGAAAACCTACCAAACAAGAAATTTGGTTATCACAGAGCATAGAAGGCTAACTCCTCTTCAAAACGCTCTACAACATGAACCTGCTCCTATTCTTGAGACCTTCCCAGTTTAGATTGCACAGATGCCAACAATTTTCTGCAATCTTTCTTCATATGGCCAAACTGGTGACAATAGTTACATTGTACACATTTCTTCTTTGAAGACTGTTGAGGTGGACCTTGTCCCTTTTGCTAGAAGGACTAAGCTTTACCCTTGTTCTTATATGAAACTTCAGTTGTGAAGGCTTGTTTAGTGGACAAACTAGCACCGCTTCCAAACTGTTGCTTCCATGCATCCTATTGTAGAAGCTTGTTGCAGAGATCAGGAAACTTCAGATCAACACTCGTAAAAGTGATATTGAACGTAACAATGAAATGCTCATAGCATCTAGGAAGGCTTTTCAGCGTGATCACTACCATATCCTCTTTGGCCAATAGCTTGCAACTGATCATGGATGTCCTTGATCTTCGTAAGATGTGCCTAGCTAGATGACTTCTCATCCATCATGATAGAAACCAACATATTCTTCAAAAAGAAAGCTCAGCTCTTATCGGACATTTAATGAAGATCCTTCAAGAGATCCCATATCTCTTTAGTTGTTTTATTTGAAGGCACCTATAGCAACTAATCGTCTGTGACTGAGAGTTTGATAAGCATGACAGCCTCTCGGTTTTGCTCATCAAATTTGTCCTGATCTTTACCTGATGTTGTAGGACAAGTGAGCTTGCCTAGAACAATCTGATCAAGGCAATGATATTCAAATATCGTCAACATGCGATGTTTCCGGGTTTGTAGTTGTGGTCGTTGAACTTCTGATTGTGCTCCAACTTGTGAAGGCACAAAAAACAAGACAAAAGAATCTGATTAAAAATCACAATAGAAATAGCAGCACGAAGAATCGAAAAACCCGGGAATGGAATTTGAGGCACGAATCCCACAATGCAAATTTCGAGGTTTGCTGAAAAAACCAGAAATTAAAATTTCCTGCAAATTTAAAACTTGTAATTTTTCTAAAAAAATCAGAAAAATAATGATCTTCAGAAAAAATATTGATTTTTAAAAAAAAAGTAAAAACAACTATTCTAGCACGAATCCCGAGATGCAAAATTCTGTAAAACCCAAATAATGTTCTAAAAACCCAAATAAATTTATGAAACCCAAGAAAAAAAATCTGAAAACCTTAGTTTAGATTTACAAAAGAGACAAATCACAGGAGCAACAAAAAACAGATTTGTGCCCTAGACGGGACAAGAATTGCGCCTAGAAAATATCGAAGTCGTAGAGAATAAAATCGCGACCAAAAGGAACGTAGGAAATACCCACATCGCCCAAAATTGCAGAAAAATTGCGGAACATTGGAAAAATCCG
The DNA here is from genome assembly GCF_030272615.1 of Cryptomeria japonica. Lineage (NCBI taxonomy): Eukaryota > Viridiplantae > Streptophyta > Pinopsida > Cupressales > Cupressaceae > Cryptomeria > Cryptomeria japonica. Next base: position 14,537,856 of record NC_081407.1, read on the forward strand.
CAGACCAAAAACATGGGTATTGAAACCCGCAAAAATCACGAAATGAAAATCGAGATCTCAAGAAAATCGCGAAAAGTTTGCACAAAGTTGCTACCAACAGGAAAAATCACTAGAAATCGCAAAAAAGCTAGAGCAAAACTCATGGAAGGCATAATCCATCGGAAACAAATAATCGCACAAGTCATGAAAATTGCGCTCAACCCAGAAAACACAAAAAATACGTCACAAAACACATTAATATTGCAGATGCGGGAACTAGAAGAAGATCACTCTACCAAAAAATCGCAAAAAGCGCGATTCTGACCTGCCAACCCACGAAAAATACACCTAGCACAAAAAAACGAATTCGCCCACGATCCGCAAAAAAAATTGAACACGAACCTTAGCACACCCAGCAAACTTGTGAACCTTACCATGACCAAAAAAGAGACTTTAAAAAAATCTCTTACAAAAAAAACCCCCTACAAAAAAAATATTCCAAGAGTTCACACGCAATTGTGAATTACATAACCCTCCCAAAATCCTGAGCCCTCCCATGAGGGAGTCAAACCCAGACCGGTTCCTGCTCTAATACCGTGAAAAATAATTGAATCAATAAACAAATGATATTCAATTATTTAATACCGAATATACAAGCGTATATAAAGGAATTACAAGACGATATTGTAAAAAGAATGTACCGTTAAATTGGAGCTTGGAAAAGCTAAAAACGCTAAATAAAGCTAAAAAGCTTAAAACTAAAAAACAAACTATGCATTCTTATTAAAAAAACAATAGTTGCACTTAAAAGTCTAAATGAACTAAAAAGCTAAATATAGATGACCATAAGTCGACGAACTAAAAAGCTAAATAAGTTGACAACTAAGATGACCATTATAGAATAGATATAATTATTATTTTAATATTTAAATCCTTCATTTTTTCGATGGCCAAAACTTTTGCATCGAATCTCATGAGAAGAGATCTTAATGCTTTTTGCACAATAGCCTCATCCTCGATTCTCCAAGACCATGAATAGTGTTTACAACTTCATCTACACAAAGGAAGTAGACAGTAACATATTATTCTCAATCTTTAGGCTTTCAAATTGCATCCTGTGGATTTCAAGCTTAGCCTTTTTCACCTTGTCATATCCTTCATAAGTCTTTTGAAGTTTTTCCCATATTTCCTTTGTTGATGTGCATGGCATGACCTTGACTAATTCACTTTTGGTTAGTCCACTTAGACTTGCATTCATAGCTTTTGCATTATTTTTGAAAGCTCTTTTTCCGGCTTGATCAATAGGTGGAGTGGATGGTATCACATAGCCGTGCACGACTACTTGCAAAATATAAAGTCCATGGGCAATCAAATAGGCATGCATTCTAAAGCTCCAAAACACATAGTTGTTTCCATCGAACAATGGAGCTCGACATGAAGAAAATCCTTCTAGCCTCAAATCTCACAAAGTAGAAGGCTCTAATCTTCAAAACGTAGAACAATAACAACATCGTTGGATTTGGCTTTAGATCCCTTGAAGGACTTCAACAATCTCCCCACTCCTTTCTCATAAATTTCCCTTCAAAGGTGATAAAAAATAATCTTCAAAGGTATGTTCACAAATCTGATTTATTCTTTCACAATAAACCTGCACTTAGTCTGCTATAATCTTCACAAAATTTTCTCGCACAACTTGCATGAATTCGCCCTATAAATGAGATTGAATTAACCTCATAAATCTGCTAACATGCAGGTCTGAATTATCTTCGTAGATCTGCTCTTTCTTTGCTCCTTAACTCCGCTCTTAATGGAAAAGAAATGCGATGAATGAATGAGTTAAATGTCCTCCCAACAAACCCTTATTTATATGCATGACATGCCTCTTCAATGAATGGTTATGCCTCTTCAATGAATGGTTATGCCCCTTCAACTAGGTCGGCCAAGGGTGCAAATGATAATTATTTAATTTGAATTTATTCCTTCCAAATGGGTGCTGGTTTCTAGGAGGTCACCCAGGATGGAATTGATTTATCATTTCCTCACCTAGGTCGGCCAAGGTAGAAGGAGGTTGGCCTTCAATAATATAAAATCTATAAAAAGGGGCACAAACTTATTATTTTGAATCTGCACTGCTGTCTTCTAAACTCTGCCTTATAGTCTTCTAAACTCTACCCTATTGTCCTTTGACATCAATGATAATATAATTCAACAATCTCCCTCTCTGTACCTCTCCCTCTCCATCTTGTTGGGATAAGGTGTTGTACACCTTACATAGTGTTATAATGTTTATTTTATTATTATGTGTGGTGCACCTTGTTAGTGTAGGTTTTTATTTCCTAGTTGGTTGATTATTTTCCTATTCCTAGGTTTTTCTACACTCTTAATGAAGCTTGCTTGGAATTAAAAGAGTATTAGTGTGAGTGGGTCCAAGGTGTCAACATCTTCTAGGGGAGTTACACTTGCCTATTTTAGGCTATTGTGGTGGTCTCTTCCCATTGGCTGTATTTGCCAACTCCCCCTGTCTCATTTTCTATATATACTCACTCCTAGCTAGTCTTGGTATTTCATTTCCATTCTATTGCACTGTAATTGCATTTTTAACTCAAAAACTGAATATCATGCTTGATTGCTTCCATTTTTTTAGCCAAGAAATTGGACTACAAAAATTGAAAAAATAAGATGAAATACCATTTAATTTATCTCCAAGATGATCGTTCAAATTTAATAAATTGTTCTAGAGAAGGGTAAGGAGAAAACATTATAGAACAAAGTACTAGATGGGCAATATGAGAAAGTTCTTTAATTTATGGCATTCATTGTAAGCATGTAACTCGGCATTGCTTATCAATAGCAGATTCAAGGTACAATTCCACTTGATAGAATTTTCCCACACAAGATTCCCCAAAACATATTTGTGTGTAATTGCATATTAATATTGATTTATTTTAAACGGTTATAGCTTACTCTCTTTGTTTTCATGTAATTTGTAAATAAATTCATTTTTGCCACACAAAACATAATAATTAAATGACCAAGATTTTGTTTACCCATATTCTAAATGTGTGACATAACACCCTTGCCAAGCATATTGAAATTGGAGTGCAAGTCATTGCCAATGTGAAGGGCTTCATCATCCAATGGAAGCCCAACAAATCTCTCGTGTGCCTCCTCATCAACTTGTAGCATCTTCAAGATCAACATCCCAATGTGAGGTTGAAGTCTAGCAATACTCATGAGTTTGTCAAGCATATAGCCGCAAGGCCACCAACTTGTACAATCATCTAGAGGTAAGGTTGTTCTTTGACTAACTAAATGAAGGCATACATGGGCAATTCCTCTCTACATCAAAGGAACTAGCAACTTGTGAAAGAAGGCAAGTGGCTTGTCATCAACGCTAGTACATCCTTGCAATGTCACATCCACCATCCAACAGGGTTGATTTGAGCTTATGTGCTATATCAGTCCTCGCCTCTCATTTGCTATAGGTTGTACATAGATTGATAAAGGTTAGTCACTATGTGTGAAATATAGAAGACTCGCCAATATACATCTTTAAGGGCCTTCATGAGCCCTTCTCACTTCTTCAACATGAAACAGAAGCACTCATCTAGGCCTAACTACATACTATTTGAGATTTAGGGCATATGCTGCCATATGAAGTGGACTGTTCACAATGTTTCGCTACTAAGTCACAATTGACCTAAACACATCCCTCAAAAAATCCTACAATAGGATCCCTTCTATGACTGGCTTGCTCCATCTACCAAATCATGCTATCAAGGCTAAGAAAGTACATATCAACATATCTTATGACATTCACAACAAGTCTGATGAAAGAGCAAACATATATGCAAGTTCAAATATGTTTCAAACATTAAATTTCAAAAAAGATAGAGAAAATAGACTCAAATGGCAAGAGTAAATGCTATTACAAAGAATAATAATAAAAAAAATTTACAAGTTAAAAACATTAATACATTCTTCTTAAAAACTTAATACAAAAACCAACAATTTTGTAGCTCTTTGTGGAAAACCAATCATTGTAAAAATCTTTTGTTTCACGTTTCTTCCATCAATTATGTTTGCCTCTACTCATCTACCCCACTCTAAATTAACTACAATTAATTGTAGAAGCTCTTGTAACCTAGTGTATGCAATATCCACAAACTTGAGGAATTCCTTTGCAAATAAACACCCGTATTTTTTGAAATAGTAATTGAATTATTTACAGGGAGAGGAAAACTCCTTAAATAGAGATTGTTACAAGAAGATCTTTACACAACAAAAGCGATCGAGAATTGAAACAAAGAAAACAAATTTACTAAAACGAAACTAAACAACTTAAATGAACATTATAGCTAGATATAACAATATTACTTTAATACCCTCCCTTAATGGTCATTCTCCTAACTACACCAAGTTGCCCCCTAAATTTTACAAACTTATCTGAGATCGGAGATGTGGTTAAAATGTCTGCACTTTGATCATCATTTGGAACATACTGCAACATCACAGATCCATCTTCAACAAGCTATCTTATGAAGTGACAATGAAGCTCTACAAGCTTTGTTTGCTCATGAAAGATAGGATTCGGCTTGAAACATTTTTATGTCAAAAGGCATCCTCTAAAGCCATCCGGCCTCACATGATGCTTTAACAATTCCTCGATACTCTACTTCAATCGAGGAAAGAGCTACTACCTATTACTTCTTACTAGTCCATGTTATTGCACATGCACCAAGACTGAAGACACCCAGAATTAAATTTCCTATCATCAACAGAACCTACCCAATCTAAGTCTGTAAAATCAATCAATCGAGGATCTTTTATTTTGCTATACAAAATGCCAAATTCAAGTGTCCCTTCACATACCTTAGTACACGATTCGCTGCAACCCGGTTTTCTGCCTTAGGGGCTATCATGAAGCGAGAGATGTAACTCACAGCATAACTTAGATCAGGTCTAGTGGCTATAAGATAGATGAGGCTGCCAACTAGTTGCATGAATGTTGACTCATTCACCATCGGTGAGTCTGATTTGTCTGATAGTTTCAACCCTTTCTCCATAGGTGTAGATGAGACTTTACAATCTATCATCTTAAACTTGTCCAACAAACTCCTAGCATACTTCAACTGAGAAATGAAAATACTGCCACCTCTCTGCCAAACCTCTCCACCAAGACAATAATGTAGATGACCCAAACCAATCATATCAAAAGCCTGACACAAATTCAATTTGACCTACTAAAGCAAATGTGACCCACTACCAATAATGATGATATCATCCACATAGATAGCAAGAAGAATGATGTCACTACCAGAGCTCTTGACATACAAGTTGGGATCCGAAAGACTTCTCTAAAATCCCTATGCATCCAAATACTTGTCAATGTTGGTGTACCATGCCCTAGAGGCCTGCTTTAGGCCATAAAGAGCCTTCACCAGTCTATATGCCCAATGCTCTTTACCTACAACCTTGAAACCTTGAGGTTGCATCATGTATACCTCTTCCTCCTAATCACTATTTAGAAAGGCACTCTTCACGTCCAAATCACCATTGCTAATGGAAGCCTAACACCCAAATCTTTAGCCTGCAGAGGTTGATCCGAGAAGAGACCCAAAAGGGCCCACCTTCATCAAATACAACATCTCTATTGAATGTGAGACGATCAGTGTCCACATCAATTAGACGATAGGCCTTATAATTCTCACTATATCCTATAAGCATCATCTTCTAACTTTTGGAATCCAATTTGGTCCTCTTAGCATCTAGAATCCAAACGTGTGGAGTGAAACCAAAAACATTGAGATGGCTGATTTTCGATTTCCTCCCAAACCAAGCTTCCTCTGGGGTCATCTTCTTGACGGCCTATGTGGGGGACCAATTAAGAAGGTACATTGCAATATACACTGCTTCAGCCCAAAACTTCTTTAGAACATTTTTGTTCTCCCACATAGAACTGGCCATTTTTGTAATAGTATGGTTCCTTTTTTGTAATAGTATGGTTCCTTCGATCAACAACACCATTCTGCTTAGGGGTATAGGTGTGGTAAGTTGACACTTAATACTATGTTTAGCACAAAAATTGGTGAGTTCATTGGAACATAGTTCACCCCCATTATCTGACCTAAGAGTTATGATCTCACATCCTAAATCTTTTTCAACTAATGCTTTGACATTTTGAAATTCATTAAACACATCTAATTTTACCTTTAGGAAAAACACCCACATTTTTCCTACTAAAATCATCAACAAGTAGAAAAAAGTGTCTAGCACCAGTGACCGATGCAGTATTCATTGGTTCACAAACATTTGCATGAACCAACTGAAGGAACTTCGATGCTCTCCAAGCTTGCCCTCCATCAAAAGCAGTTTGATGTTGCTTCCCTGCTTGGCAAGCTCCACATACAATGTGTCTGCTACTGAATCTCAAGGAAGCCTCTACCAAATTCTCCTAAGCCAACTAAGAGAGGTATGATAGGTTGAGATGCCCATATTGTTGATGCCAAAGAGTACTAATGGATGACCTCTTCATAGATTCCAATATCAACCAAACTATACAATCCATGATCTTCGAGCCCAACTGCAATTATCTTCTTGGATTCCTTGTCAACAATGTGGCACTTTTGTGCACTAAAGATGATATCCAACATCACAGTGTCACATAATCTTACTCACAGAGAGCAAATTGAGCTCCATGCCCGAAACACAAGTATACATTTAGAAATATGAGACTTCTCCCATCGGATGTAATTTGAACGTTACCCCTTACGACAATTGTATACTCTTCACCACCGCTGAATATCATTGAATCAAAGCAAGCTTTGTACTCCATGAACCTACTCAATTGGCACTTTATTGAATGAATTACAAGCGTATATAAAGGCAATAACAAGAGCTTCATACTGAAGCAAAAATAGAACTACGTCTTCAAAAAAAGAATCCTAAAATAAACTAATAAATAAAAACCCCTAAATGACCATTAATAGACGAACTAAAAATAGCAACTACCCAACCAATTACAAAATCTGCTTATCAAAAATCATAGAAGGATGAATCCTTCTCTTCAAGATGCTCTACCACATGAGTCTGCTCCTGCTCTTGAGACCCTCCCTACTTGGACTTCTGATCAACCAACCTCTTTCTGCAGAAATTTTGGATATGTCCAAGTCCACCACACTAGTGACAAGTGATTTTCTTCTTGAACCCCTCCTCAGGTGTGCATTGTCCTTTCTGCTGAGTGCACTCACCTTTGCCTTTGTCCTTGGCAATAAACGCCTGTTCCACACTGGCCATGTCAACGCTGCTACTAAATTGTTGTCTCCACCTGGCTTGCTACAATAGCTTATTGCACAACTCATCAAACTTCAAGTTGACATTAGTGGAGGTAATGTTGAGTGTCTCAATAAAGTGTTTCTAGGATCTAGGCAAGCTCTTTAGTGTGATCACGACCATATCCTTTTCCTCCATCTTGCAACCAGTAGCCTCCAATTGATCATGTATTTCCTTGATCTTTGTAAGATGTTCTTGTAGTGACATCTTCTCATCCATCATCATTGAGAACATGTTCTTCAAAAAGATGTTTCATGAAGATTCTTCAAATGATCCCAAATCTTATTAACTTTCTTGCTTGATGGGCACTTCTGGAAGCATATCATCGAAGACAGATAGCTTCAATAACATAACCACTTCTTGGCTACGCTCATCAAACTTGGTCTGGTCATCGCCTGTCGTTGCCAGACAAGATTCTTTACCCTACACAATCTTGTCAAGGCACCAATACTCAAAAATTGAAAGCATCTCCTGCATCCAAGTATCGTAGTTCTTGTCGTTGAAACACTGACTACCTTCCAGCATGATGACGCCATCCCTCTCGTTTTCTTATGCATGAAAAACAAGGCAAACTCAAGCTTCAAAAGAGGTTGATTTTTCTCTCAAAAACTAAGTAAAAACCTTCAACAACAGTTGGTACAAACTTCAAAAAATCTGATTTTTCAGGTTAAACCAATCAAACCACTCTGGCACGAAAATTTGCAGGTCTGGAAACAGCACGTGAAGACCAAAAAAACGCAACTCTAGAAAATCGCAAAAAAAACACCAATGCCTCTACTAAACAAATCACAGGTTCTAAAAGACCCTAGGTGAAAGAAAAAAATCGTGGGTAAAGAGAAAACAAAAAGCTGACGCAACCGGTGTTGTCGCCACCCAAAACAAACGTAAAAAAAGAGAATAAGAAAACCACCAAACCATTGTGGTCGCCAAAAACGCAGAAAGGCGAGCCGAAAATATCCCCAAATGAGTCGAAAAATAAATCACTAATAGTTGGGTCGGGTACACAAAAATCATAGACGAAAAAAAACGTGATGCTTGGAAAAGAATTGCAACGCTAGGAAGCCACAAGTGCACAGCCCTAAATCCGAGTGAGCAAAAGACAAAAAATCATGCCAAGCAGATTAAAATACGTGGTCGTGAAGATTTTCATGATTTTGTTTTTAGAAACCAAAACCGACCTGCAAAAAAAACACGACTTTTCTTGACCACAAAAATTTCACCAAAAAAAACGTAATTTCCTGCACTTCTAACCAGAAACACGTTGAACGCAAAGAAACCCTCAAGCAAATTTCTAATCAGACTTTTTCATAAAAAAATCTCTTTAAAATTTCTAGAAATTATTTCTAGGTAGCTAGGGCACAAGAATTTTTTTAAAGGCTCGTCACCCACTCTGATACCATGAAACCAAAAATCAATTGTGCACTTTCATGAATGAATTACAAGAGCTTCCAACTGAAGCAAAATAGAACAACATCTTCCAAAAAGAGAAGCCTAAACTAAACTAATAAATAAAAACCCCTAAATGAATACACGAACTAAAAATATTCTAATAAGAAGCTCTAGAATCAATGTACCACGAAGAAGATTTGACATGATCTAGTCGTCTTTTGGCCATAAAAGCATAAAAAGCAAACTCCCTCTCAATATGCTCTGCAACAAGGACCTTCTGCTAAGACCCACCTTGGTTGGATTTCTAATCAGCCAACAACTTCCTGTAGTGTTTTTTCATGTCAACAAGTTTACCAACATAATGACGTGATATTCTTGGAACTCTCCTCAGATTTGCCTTGTCCTTTCTACTAAGGGAATTTGCCTTTGCCTTTGTCTTTGGCAATAAAAGCTCGTCCCATACTAGTTGTCTCATTGCTACTATGTAACTGCTTCTTCCACCTATCTTGTTGCAAGAGTTTGTTGCACAACTCTTCAAACTTCAGGTCAACATTTGTAGAGGTGATCTCTAGTTTTTCAATGAAATGCTCATAAGATCATGGTATGCTTTACGGCATGATAACCACCATATCCTCTAGCACCATCTTGCAACCAATGAGCTCCAGTTATCACGAATGTCTTTGATCATCATGAGATGATCCTGCAAAGACACCTTTTTGTCCATCATAATTGTGAACATATTCTTAAGGAAGAATGCTCTGCCCTTGTCTGACGTTTCATTTAAATTCTTCAAGTGTGTCCATATTTCTGCAGCAATCTTGCAAGATGGCACATCTAAAAGCATCTCGTCGATGACTAATAAGTTGATCAACATGGCTGCTTCACAATTAACCGCAACTATCAACTCTAGCAATGAACTTCAATTTTTTCAAAAAAGTCTAACTCATTCTGCCAAAAACCAGTCAAACCCTAGATGAGCGACTAACACAAATCCCTAGGCAATCAACATGCAGATAATCCACGATTTAATAAAAAAATCATCAAAAACAAGTTTGCTAAAAATTGTAGAATTTTGGTAGAAACACTACGCCACAATTTTGAAAAAGAATCTGTCTAAAAACGTTTGCTGAGGGCTGGTGCAGCTGGAAACCCTGGATGTGGAAAAAACAAACCCAAAATTTTCAAAAAAAAATCATGCAAAAATGGTTGAAGATTGTGTGGCCCTTCAACATATAGGAAAAAAACAAACCCCTTGATGTTATGAATGCACAAGTCGCATTTGGCGACGTCGCGCCAAAAGCAAAGAACAGGAAACCGTAGGATGCAATTTTGCAAAAGAAACTGACACATTTTAGTAGTAAAAACCCTCAATATTTAGCAAATAAAAATCCACAATTTCTAAAAAAAAAACCTATGCAATTTTGCTCTTTAGAAGCCCACATTTTTTCATCTCAAAAAGATCGTTATTTTTCACCTAAAAAAAGCCCACAATTTTGAGTAGATAAAATTCACGATTGACAAAAGAAAAGAAAACCTACGACTTTTTTCATGAATGCCCACAATTTTATTTGAAATAAAACGATGAAAATACTTCTGAAACTTTCTAGATAAAAATACCATGAATTTTATTCACCAAAAAGGACCTCCACTTTGATACCATGAAATGGTAGTTGAACAATTTACAAGGAGAGGAAAACCCCTTAAATAGAGATTATTACAAGATCTTTCGTGGAAATAGAGAACTGAAACAATGAAAGGAAACTTATTAAAAAGAAACTAAACAACTTAAATGGCCATCATAGCCAATTATAACAATAGTACTTTAATATGTCTCTAGCTTTTGCCACCACTATCTTCACCCAATCTATCTTTCCAACATTGTTTGTTACAATGTTCAAGGCACGAATACAACATAGGATCCAAAATATGTGCTTATAAATGTCATCCACTATCAAGCCACCAAAATTACATACAAGGGTTCAAATAGTCACCACTAGTTCAATATTAGAGGCTCTAATCTCTTCTACACCATCCTTCAAAATCTAAAATTGTAAGCTTGCTCCCTTCTTTCCTAAACAACCAATAGCTATAAGAAAATAAAAGTCAGTTGAATACGTGACAATGATATTAACGAGTATTTGATGGTGAAATCGTTATACACGTCCATGATAACAAAGCAGCCATTGTTTATCCAATCTTGTCTCATTTCTTTCATCAACTGTGATGTCCCCACTTTGAAATAGAATTTAATAATAAAATTAAAATATAAAATAATAATTAAATATGATTAATTAAATATTAATTAAGTTAATGAAAAGTCAAAAGACATGAAAGGAAAAGTTGTGACTCCCTCAACAATGAGACATAAAAGGGAGAAGAAAACCTCATTTAAGAGGGGGGGATAATTTGGAAATGAGAAGTGCACATCTGATTTAAATAATAAGTGCAGATCTGATTATGAAAGGCTGTGTCCCTTTCAAAGGGTAGAAATAATGAAGAGTTGCACTCTTTCAAAGGGTGCTAATGGTGAAAGGGTATGTCTCTTGCCAAAGGGCATACATGATGAAGAGGTGTGACCTCTCCCTCAAATTGAGAGATATAAAGGGAAGGAATCAAAAGCATCTAGTGACATCACCATTGATCAGATCAGATCAAAATTGTTATCAAGTTACAGGCAGTAACATTCGAGTTCTTGGTGGTATGCATGGGGATGTGCTTAATATGTATGCTTAGCATATGAAGCCTGATAAAGTTGTTATGCAGAATCTAGTAATAATATTGTTATAAACTGCAATATGTATGACAGCATACTTAATTTCATATATATTTATAATACGTGAGAAGTTAGTGTACTTATAGTCTAAATCATGTTATTACTGTCACTATTTAAGAAGATGGGGATGAGATGTTCCAAAGAGGGGCAATCTAAATCCAAGCAATAGGTTAAGTCCCAAGATAGGGTGGGGATCAGCGACCCATAAGCCTTGAGGGTATAAACCCAAGATAGGTAAGGGCTTGGATCTGTAAACTTTGAGGGAACCTATTGTAGTTGGTCTCTAAGCACTTTGGTAACATACGTAAACCCTTCTCCCTTAAAACTGAAGTAGTAACAGGGTTTGATATCTATATAAATAATGATATTAATCATCTAATGATGAAAATAGATAAGCACTTGTTAATAACAAATTGAAGAATATCAATCAATTTTAATATGTTGAAATAGATCAGGTAGGGGACATTACATCAACACAGTCACCTTAGAATTACTCTCTATCATAGAGGGTGCTGCATAGCTTATATTATTTAGGGAGACAAATGAGGGACCAACAACTATTACATCTTTGAACATTTGTTTGAAATAAAGAGAGTATGCAATATGAAATGGTATGGCATGAATATTAAAAAAATTGCAATGGAAGACTCAACCACCTCTTGCAATTAAACATTGAACAATCCTACAATAGCAGTGGTTCTTTTCTATCCCCTAATAGAAGGAAAACGCTCTTCCCTTTGACTTACAATATCTATGGTTTTGATAAGCAGTGACATACTAAGTTGCATAGTCTTCACTAGAATTCCCTTATTTCTTGCCTCCTCCTCCATGGACAACCTAAATACCTCAACCTTCTCTACTAAAGCTGTTTTCTAACAACCTTTTACCCCTGGTCCACTTATCCACAAAAGATAAGAATAAAGTCTCGTATAGCTGCCCCTATACTATTTCTTGCACAAATAACATAGCCATACACTACTCAGAAATCTTTTTCTTGCATTTGTTTCACGATTTGCAAATTATAAGATAAGTTTTTGGGGATCAAATGGGGTTTTACATATTGTTTGAAAAGTTGGCAAAGGCATTCAATTGGGGAACTTACAATCTATTGATGGGCGAAAATTGTTGCTTTCGGTCAACACAGAATAGGATGTCGGGTGTATCCTATTCTCTCTTGAATAAAGAAATCCCTAATGCTGTTCGGAATGATCAAAGAGGATAACCTCAAGGGGTTCCAACTATCAAGTCTTGACTGCTCATGATAACTCAGTGGTTGATGTGTATTGCTAGTAAACATGAGGGGACTTATGCATGCTACAAGTTGGCCTGACTCTCAAACTGGGGAAATAAATAACAAAAGGATTAGGGTTTCAAGATCCTAAGGGCAATGATAGTAACAGTTGGTGTTGTGGGTAGATAGATTTCACATAAACTAGCTCTTGGTTAGCCAGAGATATACTCACAATGCCACAGTAATAGTGCAAGCTCCAAAGGAAACAAAAGGATTTTCAAACTATGAATACTCATTTAGAAACCCAATTCAAGTGCAATTTGAAACAAACATTCATAGTTGAACTACGGGCAACAATAGGCTCAAACTAACCATGCACATAGACTTAGAGGCAGCAAGCCTCCAATGGTATGAGCCTGAAATCGATCCAATGCCCTCACACTTCACCATTAAAATCACTAAACATTATCTAATTTGATGAAAAGAAACCATGTCAATAGAAGAAAACAAATGGCAAAACACCATGGTTCAATATTTATTCACTTGCTTCAACTATCTTTACAACAATTTCAGTCCAACAATTGCTAGTCTATTCTATTTCTACTCCTAATTCTAAATGCTAAACTATAAAAATCTAACCCCTTACAATGAAAGAGGCACTGGCCTTTTATAGATTTTACATTTTGCACCAGTGGCCAGGATTCAATCCATCCAATGGCTCTAATTTGCCTTTTAGAAGCACTGACAACATTTTGGTTAATGATTTCAACCACCTCCAACTACCTTTTCAACTACCTGCAACTATTTTCAATTAATCTAGTCACTGGGAAATAACTGACCCCTTTTGTTTTGAATTACATTAAACTGGGCCCACAAATAGTCACCTTACAACTACGCAATTGCATTTAAAAACAAATTCACTTTTTGTTATTTCCAATTGTTCATTTTTTATTTTGCATACTCCTGTAGCATTTTGTGCAGGCACCTACCTTCAATCTCGTGCCCTAGTGATGGTAGGGGTCCTTGCCCATCAAATCCCGTCACTTTGTTCTTGGGCTCCATTCGCGGGCATCTTCTAGATGCTCGCTGAGGAATTCCTTCTCTGACTTTGTCCTAGGAATCCTCCAATTCGAACGGTGTTCTGGATGGTAGTGTTGTAAAGCGTACTTCATATGGTGTCCTTCATTTTATCCTCCATCCTACATGAACACATAGGTCAAGGATTAATCATCTCATATTTCACTTATTCCCCAGAAGATTTGAATCCTATTGTGCCCGAAAAGGTCTCATGGTTTTGAGGAAGTTGCGAGTTGCATTGATTTGGGATGAACATCTTTAGGAGTGAAGACTTATCATTTGAGCTTGAAGGATCACAAAGGTCATCGTTAAAAACCTAACATTCAATGAGGAAGTTAGACTCTTACCTAGGCATATAAAGAGTAATAAGAAACAAAGGCCCACAATCCCCTTCCAAATACAGTTCCCCTATTACAAAAACAAAGACTATATAGTGCAGTAGTTGCCCTTTTTTGGGCATGAGCATCCCCTTTTACAAGGAGCAATACAAAGGCGTCGTTAGCACTAGAGCGGCTTCCAAGTGTGGTTTTGTTCACATCCATTGTAGCCAAGCTTGTTAGGATTACGTCAACAGTAGTTCTAGTATTCATAGAACCACGCTTTAGTACATTAACATTCAGATCTACAGCACCCTATTTTGTTATCGTCCCCCAAAGTCAAGTAAAACAATGTCTTACACTTTGTCTGCGGTGTCCCATCCTCAAGGAACTAGTTCAATGCTCCATTCATATCTTGGACTGATTGGAAGGGTTGACTGGCCCAAACTTCAGCTTTAGAAGAGACCATAAAGATCATTAGAAACCATGTTCACTTTCACCCCCCTAAACAAACACAAACCTAAAAGACATGCATAAATATCACCCCAAAGTTCGGCATTAACAATGGGATTGAAGTTCAAAACATCAAAATTTATAACTTAGAGAGAGATTTGGTATATCCTTCGAACTTAACAAAGGGATTAGCAGATGTTCAGCTCTGAAAATGCCGAATTTGGCCCAGACTTCACCAACTTCGATATAATTTTCAATAAAAACAAGAGGGCCACCAAGATTTCAACGAACTTTGCTCAAATTTGGTTATTTATGGTGTTTTACTCGGCATTGTCAAGGGTACTAGCAAGTTGTTTGGACTGTTGATGGTCTATAAAAGTCCAAACTTTACCCTAGAAAGGGCATAAAGTTTGCTTGGCCTTGCTCTCCTTTCACTCTCTCAATTCATTTTCCTCAAACACACTGATTTGATGGCGCCACTCTTTTATCATGCTGATGAGAGACCTGGTTTGTTCTTGGTTTATACATTGTTCCCATTCTATCTTTTTGGCCCACACCTCTCTTCTCAAACACACAGCCTTGATAGTGTTATCCCTTGTTTAAGCTTGTGAAGGGGGGTCTCCTAATGACCTAGCCTGAGACTAGGTAGTAAGAAATGAGATCTTATCACTACAGTCCTGCAAACACCGAAGTTCTCTTCAAATTTAGTGAACTTGGGTAAGAAGTTCGGCAAAAGCAAGCGCATTGACAAGTTTTTCATCTTGATAACACCAAACTTTTTGGGGGAAAAAACCCCAAACTTTGTTCAAACTATGGTTACCTTTGCTGAATTCTTCAGCAAACACAAAGGGGATAGCAAGTGTGCCATTTGGAAAATGAAGAGCTTTGTGTACATAAAAACACCAAACTTCTTTCAAATGATGGAATAAACTTAGGCTTTTAGGTGTTTGCTTTGGACTATTCAGGAGGTTTTGAGCAAGCAAAAATCAGACCTTATTTTTGCCTATTTAGCCCTTGACATAGTCAGACCTCACCCTTACTTTAGCATACCAAACACTTTGCTCTTCTCTCTTGCAAGCTAGCAGGGAAAACAAGGAAGGGGGTTCCCAGTCAGAGACGAGGAATGGAGGCCAGCACAAAACACAATCCTTACAACACTCCCACTCTCAAAAGAACCCTCAGCGGTAGCCATTTTCATATGACTTCTAGTTCTTCGTTGAATTTCAAGTTCAACCTCTTCACTCTCACTACCCTCACTGTCGTTCAATGTTTGTTTTGTTGAAAATTTAAAAAAATGCTCAAAAACTTGAACTAATGATTATCGGAATGCAAACTTGTTGAACATTTCATCATTGATGTCAAAGGTCAGTTGTTGAGATTTAGAGATTGAATTGAAGTTTCAGTTGAACTGGTTGCCTGCTTGCTTGAGCTACCTGCTTGCTTGGTTGAGGTGCTTGGTTGCCTGCTTCAGCTGCCTGTGTATATGGTTGTGCAGGGAGAGTGTCTACTTCAGCTGGTTATGTGGTTGCTTAAGCTTGTTGTGAGCTTACTTGTCAGCTTATCAGAATTATTTGCCTTGTCATCAATTTGATTTTCAAAAGGATCAAGTTTTATAATTTTTAAATATGGTGTGCATATTTATTTGGTAGTCTTTTGAGTTGTTGTTTTCATGAAGGGATGCGATCTTTATTTAAAGCATATTGAAAAGAGTTTGCTGTCCCAAAATATAAAAAACGTAGTTACCATGTTGTGCTTTTGCCGAAAAGGAACGTATCGTTTTTTTTATGTATCTTTGATGGTTGTTGTGGTCCATGATCTATCCAAATGCAAATTGTTTTCCCAAAACCCCCATAATCAAAATCATAAAAACTTTCAAAGCTAGGGTTAAGGAAAAAGACAACCTGGGGATTTTCATGCTCAAGTAGGAATTCTCGATCAGCATCCATCAATTCCTCATTAGAAAAGAGACTGTCAGCTACATCAGGAGGTCGCCATTGGTGATGGATCATTCCACTTGCATCTTTGATATGCAGATTCACACCTGCTAGTTCCCCTTGCGCTCCTAGGACAAGAAGTAGCGCAACCTCGAATTGATCATCACTCTTCACTTCCATGGCAACAACAGGTTCAACATCTTTATGAAACTCCACAAGCATGTCTTAAAAAATGAGTGTCCTTGATAAGCTGGTCTTCAAAAATTTCCTCAATAGGCTTTTGGTATATGATCTCAAGTGATAGCACCCCATCGAATTTTTCATCATCTTCGGGCTTTATCTCAATAATGTTGGATGTCTCTTCCTTCAGGATGGCTTGACATTCTTCATTCAACTCTTCTTCTTGCAAAAATAAATGCTCATCCATACTATTGCCTTGCAGCCCATTCGACAATACCTCGAGAGGTCGAAGTTGGTGATGGATCAGGGCATTCGCAACAACTTGCTTGTCTCCGAACAATGTCGGCAATGACTCCTCTTGTATTTTTTCCTTCAGATCTTTCAGCGCCGCCTCGAATTGTTCTTCATATTTGGCTTCACTTGTGATAAATTGTAGTTCTTCGCTCAATATTTCCGTATGATTGTTCTCTCCTTCACAGTTGCTACTTGAAACTTCTTGAATTTCATTCTCAATAATCTCCTCTTGTAGCGAGAGTGATAAATCATCAAGGAACTCTACCTTTTGCAATGGATGTGAATCATTATCTTCCTTGATTGCCAAACTGTAATGTCCCCAACTTGAGATTACCTGAATTTTGCCCTAAATTAGTAATTCCACAATATAGTTTATCATTTTTTCCAATATATAAGAGTAACTTCATATAGTCGTTCAATAAATTTAGGATTAGACAAATAACTACATGGATTAATAGCAAATATATTACATAGAATGATAAACATGTTTTTCTACCCATATTCAATCATAGTTTAGTTTGGTAGGAAAGCCTTGTGAGGGCACCTATAAACTGTTCAACCCAACTAAGCCCAAGAGCGCGCAACATCCTACTATGACAACTCACCTCTTGGCCCACAAGAGGCAGGAACGTCCCACTATGACAATCCCATCCCTTGGGGTGGCCTACTTAGCTTGGGAGAACCGGTAAACTGCAATTCCCTAACATACTTCCTCCATTCATTCCTTTGATTGATTACGAGATAAGACACTCATATATAAATAATCTGAGAAAATATAATCAAAGTAATTTATTCCATATATATGTTTATAATTTGTTTTTCATAAATATATAAATATAATCTTATTAATATTATTTCAAGTATATATGTATGTATAACAAGCAAATATAAATCTTGTTTACATCAATATTATACATAGGTCTATTATCCTTATTCTGACTTGAATATATACATAATTAAGTAAATGAAATAAATTATTTTACCAATTATTTATGTATTTACTAATTACCTATTATACAAGTTATTAATGGTCCACAAAACCATTAACTCTTTTCATATAATAATTTCTATTGATAATAGAAGAATATTACTTTAAATTTTATAAGAAATTTATTACCCTTCCTATTATATTTATACTTTAATATTCTTATCATATTATCTATAAATTTATTTATTGAAATGGTGATCGATCAATAGTAAGACATGACTCCTCCTTACCAATAAATTGGTGCCTGCTATTCTCAATTTGACCGAACTGCCTTTCTCCTTCAGCATTCAATGCCTCCTTAGATGCATGGCAATGAGTCTCTTATACCCTCCCTAATCGCTGAAAAATCATGTCTATAACCGTTGGTTATACCCATTGGAAAAAGACGTGTCTGTTTACTAATCTCTATTAGTTATTTGTTGCGCTCAACAAACTATTATGTTCCTTTAATCAAATTGCAGCATGTAAACATATGACTTAGAATATAATTTAACAAATGTTAATATGATCGTTGTCTTTTAATGATTTAATTGATGTTAATGATTTAATTGATGCAAAGGGTAGACAGATCTGACATGTGTTAGATATGTCAGATCTGGTCTGCCATTATTTGAATATGCTAAATGATTATTCATTTGTTTCCTTAATATTTATTTATGGTTTCTATGATAATCATTTCTTTTTTGGGATTTGTCAATTAATGATCTTGAAATATTAATAAGAATTTTAAAAGATGTTATTTAATGAAATATATAATATAATAATCTGTTTATTATTAAGAGGTGCATTCAAATATAATAATATTTAATTCAAATGAACAATAAATTCATAATTTAATAATTGATGCATAATCATATTCAAATATAGATTACTATTATTTGACAACATGGGAACATCACACTAACATCTTAATCATCACCTGACACTGCTTTTGTTTCAACCGGCTTACTTACATTATCTTCTTGTGATTCTTCCTCTTGTGATGAATTTGTGGGATACTCGGGTGATGTGGTAATGCCTTGTTTCTGTGCTCTTCTATATTCTTCAGCTGCGAGGTATGCACTCCAAGATCTATTCACTATACACTCTTCCCTGGATGGGATTGGCAATCCGAATTGGCATCTGACTTGGTTGATAGCTTCTTCACATATTGATATCTTCTTCACATATCAGACAAGTGAATTCTGAGTGAGATGCATTGTGAATCCGACACCAGCGGGGAAGCAACACGCCTTCAAGTTGTGTATTACCCATCTCAATCTGGCTCTGAACTCTCAACTTAAATCTTGAGAAAGAATCATTTCCATGGATATCATCATTAGGCATTATGCACAACTCTGGCTTGATAACATCCCAAAAGAAGATTTTTCCTTGTAGAACCAATTCTATCCTTGACAAGAATGTCAAGCAATGCATTTCATCATGTTCATTCGTCTCATGGATTCTACATTGTCCTGGCCTTACAAACTCAGACAAGCTGCGCCGATGTCGCTGTGCATTTAATCTCCACCAAAGTTGAAGGATATCAACTTCCTGCTCATTTTGGTGATGCCGCTCCATTTTCTGATTTTTTATTTTTTGAGATCTTTCACTTTTTTGGGATTTTTGACATAAGAGAGACCTATAGAATCTCGAATTCAACTTGAAAGTTAATTTAAGTTCCAGCCTCCTTTGCGAATCCACTTGATAATCCAGCAATCACCTTCTTTACTTGTTCATGCATGTATTCACTTTCAAGCCCTCCTTCTAGCGCCAATTCTATTGATGTGTTTTTTATGCACTGCAAACACAGAATAAAATACCAAGGTATCTTATCCTCTCTTGAACAAAGTCTTTCATATGCTATGCTTCGCAATGAAATGAGACAACTCCAAGGTTATGAAATGTCAGGGCTTGACTTGTGGATAAGTCCACTGATTTGATGTGATAATGTTGGAATCACAAGGGGACTTACGTTGTACATGAATGCTCAATCTTATCTTGGATTAGGATGGGTATGTGGATGACTTAGGATTTAACAATGAAGCTCTGGACTTAATTCTAACAAGACTTTCTAAAACAAGGAGAAAAGAGAATAGGGTTAGGAAATCTATTATAAGCCCATAATGCAAGAAGTGGTGAACAAATTCAGTGGAATCAAACTAGGTCAGGTCTCACC
Organism: Cryptomeria japonica; assembly: GCF_030272615.1. Taxonomy (NCBI): domain Eukaryota; kingdom Viridiplantae; phylum Streptophyta; class Pinopsida; order Cupressales; family Cupressaceae; genus Cryptomeria; species Cryptomeria japonica. The sequence continues at coordinate 14,557,961 of NC_081407.1, forward strand.
ATCAAATCGAACAGATTTTAACACGAACTTAGTGCAATCATCTAAGGTGTGTTTCGTAGATTTTCAAATTACTACCATCAAACATTGATACCATCCAAGTTGATGCATAACAATGGACGTATAATAATCGAAGTTAAGTTTGCATAAATTTCAACCTTGGTGGGAAATTCATCCACATACGGACGGATCAGTTCTCAAAACATCTACATTATCCTTCTCCATTCTTTCACTTGGTGGGAATTTGATGCCTATCTGGACAACTTCCTTCCTTTGTAATTTTGTCCTTAAGTGGAAATCTAATCCCCACCTGGACCCATTGTCCTTGAACATCTAATGGAGTGGAAACTTGAACCTCATAGGGACTTTGTTCCTGACATTTGTCCCAACTTGTGATAGGTAATCTTAGATTCCGACTAGAAAATTGTAACACCAATTCTAAAAATGTGAAGGTTTGGATTGAAATCTGGAAAATTCTCCTCAAGAAAACCTGATTTTCAGACTTAGGATAAGTCTGATTGCAATAAGTAAGTCTGAAGACGCCCCTGTAAACTCATAAAATCAAGTATTTGGAGCCCAAAAATGAATCTCTAGGTCTGGAAATATCACTTGGAGGTCTGAAAACACTCAAAAAGTGACTGATTTTTTATATCAAAGTTGTAATAAAAGTCTGATTTTTTGAGGACTGAGTCTGAATACACCCTCCAATGTCCGAAAATACTCAGAAAATGGTGTATTGAAGTCTGATTTTCTGATTCTTAAGTCTGGATACACCCTCTGAAAGTCTGAAAATGGCTCCAAAAAGTCTGAAGACACTGGAAATGATGAATATCAATGGCTGGAAGTGATCACAACCCTGTCACATGCTTGCACTCAAGTTCTTTCACCTTTCTAAGCTAAAAAATGGCCACGTTTGGGCATAAGTATGTGGCTGGGAACCAAGTTTCAGTCTGAAGACTACCTGGTATACTTAGAAAAATGTCAAGAATGGTGCCCAAAAGTATACCACAATGCTTGGAAAAGGGTGTGGAAAAGTCTGATTTTAGTTCTTAAAGTCTGAAGACACCCTTCCAAGGTCCAACAATGGCTGCCCAATGTCCGAAGACAACCTGCAACTTCAATAAATCAGTCATTTAAACTTGTCACAATCATAGAAAACACTTGTATTTGATGGATTTCACCTTCCCAAAGTGAAGTTTGTCAAATCTGGGCACAAACAAAGGGCTGGTAAAAAATATCTAAGTCTGAAGACAAATCTGAAAGTGAAGTTTCAGACTTAGATCAGCAATGGAGTATTCAGAAAATGCCTCCAAATCATTCCAAAATGGCTTCCCAATGAAATCGCCTAAGTGTGATGGCTGGAGATGAAGAAAAAAGTCTCGAAATTGAAGTTTCCAGCCAACAATGGAGTTCAAATCACTCCCAACAATGGTGAAAAATTATGATCTAAGTGTGATGGCAGCCTTCAAACCTCAATGGAGCTCAACCATACCTTCAAATTTCTCCAAAACATGGCATAATCTGCCTCACTAACAAAATCGCAGCCTACCCAATCATGGCGCCACCTCAAGTTCGCAGAAAATATGGCTTAATCAGCCACCAATACTTGTTGTAGCTCTCCTCAATGGCAACGCCCAGGTCTGGTTGAGCAAACAAACTCTTTAAATCTGCAACTTAGCTTCCAAAAATGGTGTCCAATGGACACTTGGGCAAAAAACGCCCAGCTGGGACCTTCAATCTGCCTTCAATCAACCTTCAAACTGTCACATCAACACACTTATAATGTTATTTTAATGCTGGGCAGGCACTTAAAACACATTTTCACCTTAAAACTTCACCACACAAGCAATGTGGGATAAAACTTTGCCTTTATAGCTTGCTTGCGAAAATCATTTTGCATTAGAAAAATAATTAATTATTAAATGATCATTGCAGATCATTAAATAATTGTTTTTCCTTTTTAAATAATCGTCAACACTTGTTAAAAAAATTAATTTTGGGTCAATTCATTTAAAATATTTTTAAATTTAGATCAAAATTGATCCTTGGGGAGGGAAATCGCCCCATGTTGGGATAAAAATCCCAATGAAAACTTATTAAAAATCATTTAAAATGTCTTTGGTGGAAAATCGACCCCTGTCTGGACAATTATCCGGACCCAAAATTGCCAAACTCATCACTAGTGGATATTCGCCCTATGTCTGGAATCTCAATCCACACAAAAATCCTTAAAATCTCGTCATAAAAGTCTTGGTGGAAAAGCGATAGGCATCAGGAATCATCATTTTAGTCATCATTAAAGTCATCTGCAATCCTCGTGGAAAATCGTGGGTTATCAAGAAGAATTCCCAAAACACAACCAAATTTTTACCTCTGGTGGAAAATCGCCCCATGTCTGGATAATGAGTGGGGGAAAAATTGGGTCCATCAGGAATCCAAGTGAAATTCACTACCAGTCAAGATTTTGAGTGGGGGAAAATCATCGGTCATCAGAAATGTGGGGGGAAAAGCACCTCCCATAAGGAATTTTGACATTTTGACCCTTAGCATATGGATTTTCATCAGGAATTAATCAATTTAATCACTCAAAATCATCTGGACACTTAGAATTTCATCATTACGCATCAGGACTAAGCCAAATTTATCAAAATTTGAGCGAAACATAGAGAAACCTATCAAGATAAAGTGCAAAATCAATTTGAATAACTTCCTAGGAGCGAGAAAACAACTCCTAAAGTTCCTAAAACACCTAAGCACTTAAAATTACTGACGAGGACATGTCAAGGCAAAATTGAAACTCAACACTTGGCAAGAATAAATCAAAACCCTAAGGCAACCCCTAGACTTCAGCCAAACTCAAGATCACTCTAATATTTGACATTTTAAACACATGATCCTATTCAAAATTCAAAACCCTCTCATAAGCAAAGGCAAACACTAGGAAATCAAGCAAAACGTCTACTCTAAAAAAGGGAAAAGTGGGGGTCCCCATTTGCAATGGGGCGATGTGTGAAGACATCACAACAATACCCAAGCATCCCCTTTAAAAAAAAGGTACGGGGGATGTTTCTGAAAATTTTGAAAAAAGGGGGCGAGTTGGGGACATTTCTACCCATCCTCGCATCCCAAAAAATCCCCTATGGGGCACAAGGTCATTTTTAGCAAGGGACGTGTCTCTGAGGAGCATATTTTCAAACCCTTATGGCCTTACAATTCCCCCTTCCATCCAACATATATATAGCCCAAAAACTAAGAGGTCCAAGAAAGACCAAGATCAACTATAGTCCCAAGGTAAAACCTAAGTTCAACAAGCACACTATTTAATGCTACCATACACGAGCACTCCTTGAAGTTTCCAAGTGAAGATGTTCATGATGTCTCATGTTGGTGCTCCCAGAATTTCAATTTGGTCAAAGAAAATACTAAACAGAAGCCCCAGACAAGTAGATACTCTACCAAAATGCCTTCCATGGCATAACAAGCTGGCACACATTATAATTGGGCATTGCATCAATATCCGTCAACCTTAATGATGTTTAAATAAACTAATTTGCTCATCCCTATTGTATATCATACACCAAACAAAGCACTAGAAGCATAACAACTTTTCACAGATGAAGATATTGTATAATATCCTCTAATTATGTAATCAAAACCAGAGAGATTGTCCATCCAGTCCAATATTGAGCTACCAATATTCATTATCTTCCAATATATGCAATGCCTACAAAAATTTTCCTTATCAAACACAAAAAGCCAACTTGTTGATATACAATCTTGTACTAACCTGATTCCAAACATACTTGCTTTTGTCATCCGTTGGAGCAACACCCCTTCTCAACAACTCAGCAGTAGCTTCAGCCTCCATGACAAGAATTTCCCCACCTGACTGCAATAGTGAAATTAATGAAAAAAATATTAATAAAAATTCCAAAATTGTTATTGCAAAATAGGAAAGATACAATATGATAGTTCTGTCCCATTGCATGTCTGTTTTGATAATGCCTTGAGCAAAATAATAGAATAATTGCACATATCAAAAGTCCTTATTTGTCATTTAGACTGACTCATAAAAAATTGTTAATTTCTAGCATGATCTTATAGTCATCAATATTGAACAGTTCAGACATCCCCAATAGTAAGAATTTCAATGAGCAGCGTTGCTGGGATAAGCCCTACTTAATCCATACAAATACTTGTATTTAGTCATCTAGGCATTAAGGATGTCATGATTCAATCACAAGGCAACTACTGTTTTTCCCAACATCAAGCGAGAGAACATAGGAATGTTAGTTATACCCAAATTTCCATATAATCATGAGATTGATCATATGTATCTAACTAAATGGTCAGACATTTAAGAATGCATTGATAGCAGGTGTACTAAAAATTACTTAATGTTGTACAAAATTAGCATCCCTTTATCTATTGCAAATCGTGTCAATGTGAACTAATTTCAAGGAATAAAAACCATGTCTTGGTATCACACATTGTATTTCAAGCTGTACTGCTCACTAAAGACAAACTCACCCTCCCTCGAGCACTTCTTGCTTTTTGCCTAGCTTCTTCCATTGCAATGTTGAAGCCATCTACATCTACCTTCAGGCCCATTTCTTCTGCCATAAGCTGGTTGTAAAATTCCACAGATAGTTTGTATATCAGGTAAAAGAGCATTAATCTATTGAAATTTTCAGGCCCCAAATAGTTTAAAAAGGAAATCATGATGACAAATTACCTGTGTTAGATCCATTGGAAACCCATATGTGTCCCATAATATGAAGGCATCCTATAATACCAAAAATAAAGTCAGAGCCATTATTTCCATTTTCATTGAAAGCAACAGAAAAGGTATAGATAATGATATCAAAAAACATCCCTCTCACCTTCAAAATAGAAAAATTTCTATAAAGTTCACTACAATTTGCATAAAATAAAAAAACTTGGAACAACGGTAACTTCAAAGTTATGCCAGCCATACATACAAATGAAGAAATTTGATTCTCTAAGCTATATCTCACAGCGAGCAGCAGTTAACATGATAAAATAACTACACTTGCACATCCAACAGTGTACCAAATGCTCTAACAGTGTAGCAGAATGAGACAAACACACAGCTATAAACTTCATTACGGCAACAACCATAATGCTTCCTGTTCTCTTAGGAATGTAATCTCAATTCCAATTAAAAAAGTAAAACTTCAACCATCAAACAGCATAGTTGTGCCACAAAATTAATATCAGCAAGGCAAAATCATCAATACATTTTTGACAAATCCTCTTTCTAATTAAATGATAGCAAACAAGAAAATATAATTCATTTTCTCAAGGAACCAATGCCCAAGACAAAAATAAGAATCTGAGCCTAAGATATAAAATTGTGTAGGAAAACAGTACAGTGATCTGCATCTTATATCAAATAACAATCAACAAGAAGTCAAATAAAGGGATTAAGTGGCCCTTGGTCCAATGGCGAAGTTGAATGGCTCACAAAGAGGCCAACAGATCAAGGCTTGCTAAGTGCATTGGTCCAACACCAAACAAATGGATGAAGCCAGATTATGCCCCAGAGTGGCATAACCTACAGTGGCAGCAAGTAATGGGATATAATGGCATGAGCATGTTCACCAAAACCCCTTTCAATGAATACCTAAATTTATAATAAATAGAGGGTAGGTGTCTCACAAAAGTACAAGTTATTTACAAATCCATGTGTAAAAATAAAAGACCAACTACCCTTCAAAAACAAAAACAAATAAAAATGCATAGAAAAAAGGACAGAAAAAGAAGAAGATGTGAAGATGAAACAGCTGCACAAACCAGGGATATTAATTTTGTTTTTAAAGAGCAACTGAATACATTTTTAAGATGAATTTCCAATTGCTATAAAACTTTGCATTACATTAAGAATTCACCAATTAAATAGCTTCTACAATTGCAATCTCCCAAAGTCATAGCAGCATAGAATTCCCCGACCAGATTGTCAATTTCTAAAAGCTCCCACAACAATTTGTAAATTTATTCAACCGCTGTTATTTCCCCTTCAACTCCCTCTTTTGTCAAATAATTAAATTTGCACCACAACTTATTATGGAGAGCTGGGCTAAGCCATGCAAAGTATGTTTTGAGGAAAAGAAATGGGCTAATAGTTTGTGCAGCATGTTGACATTACAAATTCTGACAGAGATCTAGCAAAAACTGAACAAGTGAAATGTTACAACTGTAGAAAGACGAAACATTATTTAGAACGGTATGCCATGTGGTAAAACACCATACAGAGTCAAGTGTAAAAGAAATTTTCACCTCCAAAATAACTGGCCAGAAACACAAACTTTGCCAAGGAATTTGCAATGGCTTTAAAAGTTGAAAGACCCACATTAGTGTAGCAGCAAATAACGCAATCTAATCCAAATTAGGCCAAAAGGGCACACACCACTGTGAGGATTGAAAAAAGGAAACCAAAGTTTGAAGCAACAAAAATAATCCATCATAACCCATGGACCAAAATTCAAAATGTGTTTGTTATCCCTTTTGGAATCAAACTCTAGAATGCAGAACCCTTGAGCACACAAACAAATAATCAGTTCCCCTTCCAAGAAATGTTTCCAAGCAAGAGATATCCACACATGGAGATCAGCCAATTTTGGCCAAAACTTGTGAAATTTACAAACAAGAGCATGGCCCTCAAATAGTCCTTACACTCAACAACCTTTGAATTGATTGAGGTTTCTAGAATACTAGTATTTTTTATCATTAGCAAGTCACCAATCAGCTTGAACAAGGCGTCACCAATGAGTGCATCAGTTACACACAGGTGAAAGCAATCTGAAAGTTTGTTGCTGGTCTTTGTCATTAGTATCACAACAAAATCACTATCACTATTTGCCAAGAAAAAAGAGTACAAGAAAAAAGATATAAAAAGGAACTCAAAAATATTTTTTAAATGTAATTGATTGGGTTCAAAGCAGGTTCACACTAGTCTATCAAAGCATAACGCACAGATAGAAAACAGAACCCTAGCCAACTCTATACCTGAACCACACTAGTATCCCAACCAAGAGTAAATCACGCTAAGATCATAGGTTTTTTTGTTAAAAACCACTAACATAGCTCGAGAGCATAGGTTGAATATGAACAAGCATGATGCAGCAAAGAGTGTTATTCATATATTAGAAATATTAAATAATTCATAAGATATCTTTAAACTATTTGAGGAAACAACCATAGGGATGCCAGGATAAGTTTACTTGATAGGGTACCCCAAAGATCCTCTACCCTAGGCCGAAGAGTGGATACACAATCCCTCTTGGCCTCATGTAGCCCATGCTATCCATATGAGGTGGTGTACCTAGTGATGTGTCCTATAACCATTCCCCTTCATCATGCCATCCATCTCCCCTTCCTATGATCAGACTCCTTATATTTATCCACCTTGATAGAAGGTTGACGTGTATTCACAATAGGTTACCCTAGAAGTCCATCCCTTCTAAGCTCAAGGGTGTGTTGGCAAGAGACACTGTTCCAATGAAGATTGATGCATCATTAATGCTTAGGAGTTGTCATTGATGGCAACCCAATTCGGAAATCACATCCGGTGTACATAGATTTGATTTACCGGAAGTCATATTGTTCATTAGGCATAAGTCTAGAAGGTGGAACACAGTAACGAGTAGAACATGAAATCATTGTGCATATCTTCATATTGGTGATGTAATTTTGGTTGCGGTGATTAAGGCAAATGATTCGAGGTTCGAGGTAGCTTATTTTGTGATCCCAGTATCCGGTGTTGATTCATGAGCAAGATTAAAGGTCTAGTATCCGGTAACTCAATTAAAACAAAGCTATTTTGGTGTAACGTGTGATGCGGAATTATTGGGTTTATTTCGGTGATTGGTTTCGTGTTCGAGGTGATTGGACAGACTCATATGAAGCTTGTTATCATTCGGTTTACGTCCGCATATGGATTTGTGGACGGATTAAGCCAACTTAAGGGTACACATTTCATGTTACGTGTTATGCGGTTTTTTGTGAAGCCGACATGTTTGAGATCTTATTAGATTGTGTGTATATATAATGTCGATCCAGATGATTATTTTCGGTATGGTTTATGCGAATGTGGATGTGTGGTATGCAGATGAGCATCAGAATGCAGAATTGGTGCTCCAGTAGATGAATGTGCAGCAGAAAAGGACAGAAAGGCAGAGCAACATTTGACAATCAGATTGTGCTTAACCGGAACTGATCTTTGGCATTTGTAGATGCTATATTCCAGTTCAGACATTGTAATAACTCTTGTACCTCATTTGTATGACAGTGAATCCTCCAAGGTTGTTGCCCTTTTATGTATTTGAGTGTGAGGCAGTGTGCCTGAATGCATGTGCATTCCCTCTATGTAATATTATCATACTTCTGGCCATAGTATAATAATATTGTGGGTTCAAATCCCACCATGGTTTTTCCCTTTCCGGATTTCCGCGTAAAAATCTTGGTGTTATGGTTGTGTGGTTGATTGTTGCTTTATTATTCTGCACTTTACTTTCTTTCTTATGCATCCGGTGGTTTAAGAATCAGATTAACAAGTTTGAAAATTGTAAAACACTGATTCCCCCCCCCCATCTCAGAGTTCATTGATTCCAACAAGGTGGTACTCCTTGTACCCCCTTAGCCTCATGGGACTCCCTGGTCTACTACCATGAGGTGGCATACTAAGAAGAGGACCCCAACACCGTTTCCCCTCCTTGTAATGTCCCAGGTCTACTACCATGAGGTGGCATACTAAGAAGAGGACCCCAACACCGTTTCCCCTCCTTGTAATCCCTCATTGCCCCTATCATGGCTAATTATAATATTTAAGCAAAACATATAAAGAATCCGATATCATCACATTATTCAAGATATATATTAAACAATCATTAACAAATATCATATTTTTAAACTGCATGTACATTAATCAGCCGTCAGCGGACATAAACAGTATTCATTATGCAATGTATAAGAAACTCATACAAAAACCACAGTATATGATCGAACTGCTGTATGCTCAATTTATTATCAATGTCAAATCTGATCTAATCAATGATCTCTAATACCCCTCCTTCTATGGTGGAGAGTTATGCTCTTTCCCAAGGTTATGTTGGTTGTGAAGAGACGCCTCCTTGTGTTTGATTGCTTCCTTTTCATTTTTCACCTCTGCCAAGAGACCCCTTCTTTAATCACCTCTGAACCATTTCTCTTTGTCTTAATTAACTAATTAATAATTTGTTAATAAAATCGCTGCACCAAAGGAAAGGAAGGATCAATCCTTCAAGGTCGATGCTCTTTAATAATTACAGAACCAACTACATGAGATGGGCAATCCAAGCAAAGGGTTCGATCTCGGCCTGATGTAAAATCCTTGCAAAACTATAAATCTGTTGTCCTCTTAATTACTAAACTTGGTGTGCACTCCTCTATGGATCAAAGTTTCGTATTTGAGTTTATAAAATCATAAGTGTACTGTTGCAAATTTTTGTGGATGGTAAAGATAAATCTGGAATTAGTAATTTAAAATTTAAGTTAGATGTTCAAACTCTAGGTACATTACACTCAACATGAAGTGAGAATCATTTTTTAGATTGAAATCTGCAAATTTGTGCAAGGGGACTTCTTTGCACAAGATATATGCAAGGCAACTCAAACAACATTGTAGCTAGGTAAAAGTCTACCAAGGACAAGCTTTAAGTTAAAAACTTTTCTTTTTTTTCCCGTTATTGTTGAATCTTTAAGTTGAACAATGAGATTGAATTCTTTAGTTTTATCATTTCAAACCAGAGTTCCGTGACTCGTGGCGAGTCACGCGAGTCAGCGGGCCGGGTGACCCCTGCCGGGTCACGATGACCCTGACCTGGGCTCGGACGGGTCAAGGGGCATGACTCGCCTGACTCGCCAAGTCAGGAGAGTCACGCCCTGACTCTCCGAGTCCGAGGGTCGTGACCCGGCATAATGCATGTGATCCAAAAGTTTTCATGTCAAAACATGTGTTCAAATAAATTATAAACTTCATACTTCACATTTCCCAATTACAATGGTTCAAAATAAGAGCAGATTGGTATTGAATTACCCATTCTGTGTCTGAAGCATATTTCATGATTTGGCATCGAGGACACATCAATTGGTGAAGCGTTTTCCTCTTGGGTTGAGGGCAACCAGCTAGTAGGTGATTTGAGACATTTATCTGCAGTCCTCATTGTCATCTCAGACTTTTCACATCCGCAGCAAGGTACGACAGTGAGCAGTTCGATTGGGCATTAGGAAGTCCTCAATATTTTGGATATTGCTTGATTCTTCATCACCTCATCAAAGCGACTCTTACCAGGTTCTTTGCTTATCAAATACATTGCATTTCCAGTTTGAATGTGTGAGTCTATAACTGTCATATGTTCTCAGACAATCTGAAAGTGTCCATGTCTGTTGGTCAATATAATTGATGTAAATCGGCTATGTAATGAGCCTATTTGATTCATTAATGAAGGAGTTATAAGGCTGTCCATTTAGACAGTGTTATATGATGCTTGCCAATTATTTGTCTTAATGACAGTCTGCTGTAACCTTTATTTTCTGCATACCATTTTATGTCAATGAATCAAACTTTAGGAATTGTGGCTGCACTATCATTCTAGATCATAGTTTATGTTTAGCAAGTCACCTTATTTACATTTCTACGCATTTGATGGATGTATGTTTATGTATGTGATCAAACTAGCTTCTATTTGATGATGTTATAGTGTCTTTAAGCTTAATTCAATAATGGGTGTATGAAACAAGTTTTAAATCGTTAAAAATCTCTAAATTTCAAGGGTTTTCTTATTTTGCCGAGTCGTTGCCGAGTCCGAGCCGAGTCACGAGTCGAGTCAGCCTTGCCGAGTCAGAGCCGAGTCCGAGTTTGGGAACTTTGTTTCAAACACACAATGGGAGAGATTTGGTGCTAAGGTGTCAAATTTTTAAAGGATTGCAAGTTGCAACTCATGTCTTGAGTCAACCATGCAGCAATTCAAGATGCGAATGCAACTGGAGTATGTTTGAAAACATGATCCAAAAGGCACAAAAGGTTGTCTGTACAAAGGTTGAATCCTTTTTATGTCCATTACAACCTTTTCCTCTATCACAAACAAATCCTATATGCTATCTTATATCCCATCAATCTAGAGCAGATTGATTAACAATCAAATTGGATTGCTAATCATCAAATCTTCACTGAGTATTTTGCATGGATTTATTAAGAAATCCTAGAGGCAAAAACCATGTTACAGGACTCTCCCGAACTTGGCAATTCCCAAGGTGAGGCAAACAAAACAGCTTTTGGGGACTCAAGACCCAAGTCCCCCGCAAGTCCTAGAGACTTGCTGAGTCTTATAGAATCTGTAGACTCAAATACGGTAGGCCAGAAGAAAAGCAAAAAGCAATAGAAAAACATCATGACTTAAAACACAAAGACATAAAGTGATATCCTCCCCCCTAAAAAGCTATTCATTTTGTAACACGAGGAGAGAAAAAATACTTTTTGAGCAAAAATTGTATGTCATTGGAGAGAAAACCAACAAATTGACTGAGGACAAAACAGTGATTGAAGATCATCTGGGCATGTTTTTAGCTGCCATTGACACATCCAGAGGAGCTTGAGAAGGATTTGGAAGAGGCCACCACTAATTTGTAGATACATTTCTTCATTTTGGAGCAAATTTAGAGAGGTACGTTTTTTTTCTCAAGTTTCCATTGCGTTCTACATTTTTGCTTTATTTTATTTTATTTAGGTTAATGGAAAAAACATGAAACCGACTATCAAATAATCAAAAATATAGCTGTTTTTGTATTTTTTCTTAGTTTATTAGCTGGAAACCCTAATTATTCAGTTTTTTTTCTTTTTTCTTTTATTTTAATTTAATTAGAAAGTGTAAATGTTATTTTTCTATGTATAATATGCAGAATGTTTGGTTTCTTTTTGTATTTTTTTGAATATATAAGCAAGTAATGAATAAAAAACAGCAAATAAGGAAGGAAGCTGAAACAAGTAAGAACATTCAATTAAATCAGAATTGATACAAATCGTACCAGGCAGATTTTTGATTTATAATATCCAGATTATTCCCTACGCACTGGGGATGTACTTACATCCAATAATGGTGCCAACTGAAGAGTAGATGATGAACACAAACCAAGAACACCAGCTATGGCTGAATGAAAGTCTTCACCACTTCCAACATAAAGTGTACCTGCTGTAATGGTGGCTTCAAGCTGAAACAATCACGCCCCAACTGGGAAATTCAACCACCTTGCTGAAACCCTCACCAAGCAATCTGAATCTCCACAAGGAATAGCACATACACTCTAACCAATAATGCCAATGCCAAAAGAATCCACTGCCAATCAATAGCTGAGGGCTACATCCCAGCCAATACCAATCATGGGGTTTGCATCCTGTTGACGTGTATTTTGTACACAATCAAACACAGAATAAAATACCTAAAGGTACCTTATCCTCTCTTGAGCAAAGCCTCTGATTGCTGAAGATATCGCGAAAAAGGATCAATTAGGATGACTCCAAGGTTCTTGTATGTAGGGTCTCTACGTGTGGATAAGCTCTTTGTGGTATGATGTGATTTACTGGAATCACAAGGGGACTTACATTTGATGATTGAACGTCTGATCTGCTTTGAATATTGCTGGAACACAGACTCTTGCTAGCTTTGATTTGAAAAAAGGAAAAAAGACGAGGGCGAGGAGAGGATCTAATCCTAACACTAAGAATGTAAGAGCAATGAATGATCTTTGATGGAATTCTAACTAAGTCTTGTTTTAACATCACAGGAACATTTCCACAAGGTTAGTGCGATCTTCGAAGGAAAGCTTTATGATGTTCAAATCATCACTGCAGGCATAGACACCATCAGGTTGATGCATATCAATGAAGAAGCAACAATTGAAGTTAAGCTTAAGCTGAATGATTCCAGTTGACTACACAAGGCAAGTCTGCAATCAACAAACTGCTAGTAGTATGGATATACGAATTTCACCATCAATCAAGCACATTTCTTCCACTCATCTAATAACATGAAATCAAATATGAGAAGTATAAAGACCATGCAAATTGTCGAATCGACCCATAAATTTCACCATTTCTTCAATGAAGTTACAAGTCTTTTACAACAACATCTTGGCAACAATCTTTGCCTTCTCTCTCTACTCTACTCTAATTGCTATTCTAATACTTCCAACTGCTTACTAATTCCTCTAACTATTCTAACTATTGCCTTTACAAAATGAAATGTCAGGGCTTATATAGTGCCCTCAATACAATTCGATGGCTTAGATCAATTCGAGATCAATGGCCAAGATTCAACAATGAAAACCCTAATTAGGGTTTGTTACAACCATTACATAACATTTAATGCTTGACCAATGATAAAATTGTATTGCTTGGACACATGTCCTCTCTAGAAAATTCCACCAATGGATAGCTGGGGTAGGTACATCGGAGTTTGTGCCACCTTCCATGAGTTAGGTACATTGAATCTGGAAATGCTGAGGTGGACCACACTGATTGGAGAAGTGATGACTAGGATGCCACCTCGTCTGACACTTGTAACTTGGTAGATATTCAACTTGATGTTGTTGAGAAGCTAGCTTTAATTAATTCATCTGGAACTATCTGCTTCTTCAATGAACCCTTGTTCTAACTTCTTGTGTCCTTGATGTGCAGGATGATTGTTGTACCTCGCCTTGGAATACTGGATTGGAAGAGGTCGCCCTTATCTTGATGATGCTGGATCGAAGAAGGTCGCCCTTGTCAATGCTAGACTAGAGGAGGTCGCCCTTGTCCTTGCTTGATCGTCCTTGATGAGACCGTCCTTGATCTGGTTTGATTTTCCTTGAGAAGAGTCTTTCGACTTGTAGATCTTTCGAGCTTGGGAGTTGCCATCTTGATACCTACACAACATTTCAAAATTAGTAATATATCTTGAAATTTAAAAATTAAACTTTAAAAGTAAGATTCAAGATTTTAATTAGGAAACTTCATGATAAATCTTGAGTTATCATTTCCTAATTTAGGATTTTCAAAGCAAAATTTAAATCTTCAAAAATGGTGCCAAGGTGATTACGCCATACCTTCACTTGGGAATTAATTCTAAAAAATGATGCAAAAATAGGAGAATTCACTAGGCAAAATGTAGATCAAGACTCCCTTTAGCAAAATGCGCCTCCTTTAGCTTGGAAAAGAACTCCACCTTCCACTAGCTTCTTCAAGATCTGGAAATTCGCCTTCAAATGTCTTCAAAATCTGGAAATTATCCTTCAATCTAGCAAGAAATACGTCTCTCCGATAGCCTTCAAGATGAATTTCGCCTTCCTTAGTCTCCACATTTTGTAGAAACTTGCTCCACTCCAGCTAGATTTCGCACTTCTTCTTTGCCCTTCCAAATCGCATTTGAAATGATGAGTGAATGATGGATTAAAATCGCTCAACACACCTCTCTTATATAGGCGCTCACCATTTCATTATCCATAGGCCGACTTGGTAAAATAGAACCAAAAATAAACAAAATTAATAAAAGAAGAGGCCGACTTTATAAAAACATTAAATAATACCCCAAGCGCCCCAATTTTATTTTTAAATTAATAATAATTAATTTTAAATGCCTTTATAATTAAAATTTTGATTTTTTAAAGGCATAAATTAATTATTAAATGTTTTGCGCACTTATTAAATGTCAATTTAATTTCAAAAATATTTCAAGGTTTTATCGAAATTGGCATTTAATGTGTCATAGATGATATTGGCGCCTAGGCATGGCAAGATAATGGACATCAACAAGATCGCTCTGGTCCCTGGGAGAGGGACAGGAGCGCCCTTACACTTTAGCCTTGCAATTCTTGTTTTTCACGTTCAACACTTCATCCTGGACGTCCAAAATGGCATTTTACTTGAAATCTTGAGTTTGATCTATTCAATTTTTTGGAACGAATGCTCCTTAGAACCATTTTCGCCCTGGTCCCTTGGTGAGGGACAGGAGCGATTTTGCCTTTTGCCCTTTGTTTTTGTCCTTTAGATCGCCAAATCAAGTTTGGAGGTAAGCAATGACCTTCGTTCATCTCTTCTATGCATGTTCAACCCGCTTCTTCAAGGCAAAAACGTGCTTTCCCAAGATTTTCGCCCTGGTCCTTGAGTGAAGGACAGGAGCGCCATTTAGTTGTTTGTGCAAATTCTTGATCTCATCGTCCTTGAATTACCTTTAAGGCACAAAACATGCTTTCTCCATTTTATCTTAAGTCGTGAAAATGAGAAATGGTATTTCAATCGCTAGGCTATTAGGCATGTTGAACATTTCGCTTTGGTCCCTTGGAGAGGGACAGGAGCGCCCTAGCCACTTTTCATCAACTTGATGGCCTTTGTTACTTCATTCCTCCGTGAAACCTTTTAAACATCATTTTGACCTTGCGTCTTGACTTGGATTTGTCCGAATTTGGAGAGGAAGGTTAGCTAATGTGTTTTTCGCCCTGGTCCCTGGGAGAGGGACAAGAGCGATTTTGCATTTATAAGCTCACTTGTGTTTTGCTAGCTTCGAAAATTATCTTCAACGGATCGATTGCATCTTCCTTCACCCACCTCAAACGCGAAACTCGCCTTCCTTTTGCCAAAAACTTGTCTTGAGGGAAAATCGCTCTGGTCCCTTGGAGAGGGACAGGAGCGCCCTGGCCTTTATGAGCTCATTTATGCCTTGTTAACTTTCAAAACTATCTTCAATGGGTTGATTACGTCCTCCTTCATGCCTTTGATGTCTCAATTTGTCCAAACAAGGTCAGGAATGACTCCACTAAGCTTTTTCGCTCTGGACCCTTGGTGAGGGACAGGAGCACTTCGTCTTGGTCCCTTGGAGAGGGACAGGAGCGAAATTCGCTCTGGATCCTCAGTGAAGGACAGGAGCGAAATTTGACTTTTCGAACTCTCTATCAAGATAATTTTTATGGAATATAACATTTAAGTATAAGAAAGAAGAAAATACTTTAAGTTATATTCCATATATACTTTCAGGATGTTTGAGAGTGGTTTCAGACCTCCAGAAGTTATATTGCAAAATCTAGTTTTTTGAGGTTTTTCAATTTCCAGACTTAGTCAAATTTCAGGATCAGGACATTCCAAACTTAGTCAAATTTCAGGATCAGGACATTCCAGACTTAGCCAAATTTCAGGATCAGGACTTCACTCAAGCCGGACTTGCTATCCTATTGATCTCCCCGACAACACTCAAAAATGCAAAGGCTAACTAACAAAACCCTAAAAGACCAAAAAACAAACCCTAAAAAGCAAAAAAGCAAGGGTCCCCATTTGCAATGGGGCGATGTGTGAAAACGTCACAACACATCCCAGATTGAACAATTGCTCTACCAGAGCAATATCGCACCAAACAAGTTTTCAATATGTAAAAGATAATGAGAAATTAGGTTTCCTTCTCCTTATATCTCTTTCCTTCCAAATCGAACCCTAAAGATATATGAAAAGTGCGCTTTAATATAAAATCATATTTCCCAATATTGGGCGCCCAAGTATAGAGAAAACACCTCTTTTTCAATATAAAATAACTCCAAGTGCTAAAAGGACCCTGGCAAGTGAAAATCATTTAGAAAAGTTCAAGACCTTTCCAACGAGCTATAACACATGGGCATACGAATCCAAATGAAGCCAAAAACCCCTTATTACTCCGAAATGGCTATAGGCATAGCCTTATTTAAAATATTAAAATGCTAACTTGGGAAATATTTAAATATATTAAAAATATAACCCAAATAGCTATAGAAAGCTCGAAACACACCAAAAGCCTGAAACTGAACCTGTCACCTATCTGTGACTGATGTCGGAAATCATGGATCAACTGGCAGTCTCATCCCTAAAATCTAGGGATGCTCCTAGAAACTAGGAAACACACCCAAATCTCCTAAAACTGAAACCAAGGAATGGTCTCATGGAACCCCAACCCTGGACGCTGTCATAACCTCCTAAAAGTAGGAACTGCCTCCTAAAATGTAGGAACTGCCTCCTAAAATCAAGGAACTGCTCCAAACTGGTCTACTACTACCAAAAACACCAAATCCAAACACTGAATATCCTGACTGAGTCTCTATCCACCATTGCCAGCCTACAAGACTCCATAATAGGCTAACTCGCATGTCTCTGCTAGACAGAGTTAAAGAGGGGACATGACATACAACCAACAAAAAAGGGTAAGTAACATGTATCCATTGCAAGATACAATTCCTTGGAGAAGGTATTAATCAGTTGAAGTATCACCTTGCACATTTAAAAAGCCATGATGCTATAACATGCAAAGAAGTGCCCCCTTAAGTTATACGTGAAGTGCAACATCAACTAGAGACTTTTGAACAGCAAAAAGAATTAAGAAAGATGCAAAAAGAAGAAATGGCAACCCTTGGTGGAGAGAGTTCTTCAACTCACCCATTTCCTAGATCTATGAGTAATGGCAATGGTAGTTGCAGTGTAAGTATTGGGCCTCAAATTCGTAAATCTTCATCAAATTTAGATTCAAATTTTGTTCCACGCACTACTCCAAATTCCTAACCATCGCTTGAGAGCATTGGTTGGAACTAGGAAACGCACGAAATTGCAAAAAGTGCAATTGGAGAGTTTTGGTTTTCTTGCACCATTCTATTTCATGAAGCTAGGTAATTATCATTTTTGTTTTAAAATACATAGTTTAATTTCTATGTCAATTGATTTTTTTTTATTTTAGGAGCATGTGGCATTGAAGATTTTAAAGTTCAACTCTTAGTTTAAAATACTTATATTGTTTATTGAAATTGTTTTAGGTCTCCTAATTGGAAAAATATGATAGATGCCATTATTGTTTGTGGTGTGGGGTTCAAAGCCCCTCATGACGAGGAGATAAAGGGCTCCATTTTGATTCAAAAGGTGGCTTATTGGAAAGCCAAAATTGAGGAGCAAACCGACATATGGAGGAAGAAGCGATGCACCATCATGACTGATTATTTGACCAATAGAAGAAGTATAACATTGTTTAATTTTCTTGATTCTTCCTCAAGTAATTGTACTACGTCAAATCCATTGATTTAGTGATTAAAATTTTCAATTTTTAATCTACTGAATTGCTGATTGTTTTTCTTCTCTAGTGATACAATTTTCTTTAATTCGATCGATGCTTCAAGAAAAACAAAAAAAAATTCCTTTGTGAGGCCTTAGAAGGAGTTTCGACCGAGGTGGGTGAGGAGATTGTAGTACAAATAGTTAGCCAAGGTGGGTGAGGAGATTGTAGTACAAATAGTTAGCCGAGGTGGGTGAGGAGAATGTAGTAAAAATTATGTATTGCAAGCAGACTTGCTACGCATAGGCATCCCTCCTTATTCTAGACTCCTTGTGCTGATCATTGCCTTGACCTCATTTTGGAGATTTTGGCAAACTTCCCTAGATCAAAACATGTAGAAAGTATGCAAAAAATATGTACATATATAATCTTACTTGGATTCTCAATCTTATGAGAATATTCACAAATAAGAAAAAGTTGGTTCGTTCTGGAATAACTCGCTTTGCAAACAATACTATCACATGGCAATCCTTGCTTTAGTCAAAGGCTGTTTTGAGGGGCATATATGTAAGTGAGGAATGGTTTACATCATCATATGCAAAGACCAATGCAGTGGTTGATGTGTCTTTTTGAGAAGAAGAGAGCCAGCTACTCAGTAAACAGCCCAGAAAAAGAAAATGCTGACATAAAGGAAGAAAGCATAGTTAAACATGACCTCTTTGGAAACATTTCATCGTGCAAAAAGATTAGCTAGTATCCAACGTCAGTAAGCAATAAGGGCATAGATCAAAAGCCAATTCTCAGTGTTATATCCATGCGCAAGCATTGGAAGATGATTTGTACTTTGCACTTAAGTTTTTCTTAGCAATGTCATAGTGCAATGTCAGTGATCTATTAGCCTTTGGGATCATCATTTGAATTTTATAAGATTCACAAATGCATATCTTTAACTTTCCCGATCAAAAAATACAATGTATATAGCATTTGTCAGTCATTAAATAGCAATGTTTATCATGCCTTCCTTGTATCTATTGATGTAATTTGCCAGTCATTAAATACGACTTATAGTTATGTGTGTCATGAACTCCGATATTTAATGTTCAAATCATTCTTACCCTATCTCTGGATTAAAAATACTTTTTTCACTTTTCTACTTTTCACTAGCATTAGAATTATTTTTATGACAGAAGTTACTCAAATATGACTGCACCTGCCCACTAAGCTTGTTCTCCGTAACTTCTTGTGCAGCCTTCTTGAATTTTTCAATGCCCTGCAATCAAAAACAAACAGCATTATTTAGAAAGTAAAACGATCAGAATCACGTTACAAATCTAAATGATTAATACATATATTGATCTTAAACCATATCACAATGCAACTGTTTCAAAGTGTGATATGACATGAAAGGAATTAGAGCACTTGTTTTTACCAGAGTAATAGGCTTTCAAACACTCTAAAGCTACATTAGTCAGAGAATTATGGTAAAGGCAACAAACTTCCTCCAGAACCCATACCAAATAATCTCAAAAGCAATGCATTTCTGGACCACCTTTATTCTATTACCTAATACCTTTGCTTTGCTTAATTTAATAATCTCAAACTATTGCAGATTAAATTTGAAAACTCCAAGCCCTTTAGATACACTTCAGGTCTTTGAAGCCAAACTTGAGACCATTGGAAGAAAATTTCAACTTTATTTTCAGAAATTGATTTTCTTCCCCAGTACTCTTAAAAGATGAAATTTGTGACTAGACCAACAATAAAAACCCACTTACTTGCTCCAAAAAATATTTTAATAACCCTTAAATATATCAAATGTCGGCAGGCAGCCAAACTTATTGAAAAATAAAGGGGAGGCAATAGAATCGCAATACATATGCTAACTAACAAACTTATTGAAGAAACAGATGACTTCAAAACTACCTTAATCAAAGTCCTCCCAAAGCTCAATTCCTCTTCTGCAATAATTTCCTTAATCTTCTTTTCATGTTGCGTGAGTTCAGGAAAAGTCTTACCCATGACTTCAACAACAATGCTCACCAACCTAGCCAGACCATTTATCTCATTAGTCAACAAGATCAGCTACGTTTTTTAATAAAATGATCAGGCTTCACATTACATCTTAGTTTTCAAGCCTAACCTTGAAAGTTAAAACAATCAACTTCAAAAGAAACCACTATGTTAACTAAAAGACAGCACAAATCTTGCATCATAGAACACTAAACACATGGTCATTCCAACATCTAAACAGAATTCTGCTGAACTATTAATCCATTTATTCCAAGAGAATATATAGCTGCATACCCGCTAAAGAACCCTTCCTGAGCTTTGAGAACCTCCCGCCCATATCGAACTGCCCGCCGAAGAATACGTCGAAGTACATATTCACGACCCTCATTACCTGCAAGGTGCATGCAAATAGTTCATGAGCACTTGTTATGAGAATTAAAAGCAAAACCATCTCCATTGGAGGACACAAAAACTTTCAGATGGCATTCAACTTAAAGCCACTGCCATGAGTGTAATTTTTTAATTTTTATTACATAAGAACACAAGAAAATTTTAAAAAAAGGGTAGCAACACAATTAGGAATAACATGTTTTAATATGCTTTGAATAAATATAATAGACAATCAAATTTCCAGAAGCATGCCCAAATCAAAACTTAAGTTGAATGACAAATCTAAATTTGTTTAAATAAACAATTCATATCTAGACTTAGTAGGATACAAAATACTTGGTCATATAGAGTGTCTAAAAATATTTTTGGCTGCTAAACATTTCTCAATAGACAAACTAAAGGACTTCTTCCACATACCAATTCTTGACAAGGGTTTTAATTTGCATGCTAACATCAATTGTTGTACTGCTTTTTTGCTGACGATGGCTAGGATCCTAGAAATAACTTCAGCCCTTCCTATTTTAGTGACCATCCTAAGCTGATTCTTAGCCTTGCTAGAACTAAGATCATGACCTTAAATAACTCTGAACTCACCTACTTCCTCCAATTACTCCTTGATTGAACCACCTTTCAATAATTATTCACATCAGTTGACACCATCCTCTCAAACCTAAGTCAAATTTCTTGAGAAAAAATCAGCTTTGTTAATGGCAGTATCCCAACTATTTCAACATCACTGATCACATGACCTTAGGATTTCCTTTGCCAATTCAGTCAGTTCCCACCAGTTGTGAACTCAAACAAATCAACATACTCCGCAAGATGATAGAATTTTTCATGTTTGCTCAGATTTGAGAGGAGATACCACAATTTGTACACAGAATCAAGAGGATCTCTAGTCACCCTTTTGCCCTACAAGGAGTTAAAGCTCACTCTTGCTGGAATTTATTCCCATTCGAGTGTTTGTCTAAGCCAATGGCTGTGTTCAATCTCATTTTCATGATTATTACTTGGTACTTGTCACAGTAGTCTTAGGCTACATTGCAAGTATCCTTTTGAACTAGATAAATTTCTTTAAGCTGGTAGCAAATTTACTGGTCAAGCGAAAGAATTTCTGTAGTTGGTGAATGATGATGTGAAATCTCCACTCCAATTTGCAGACCACCTTGCCCTCTAAGGCAGCACAAGCATTTCTGTGATGTGAGGATGTCACCCATGTGTCCTACTTTTTCAGTTCTTTTCAAATGTACTGGTGACATTTTGAGATATGTTTGGCATACCTAAGGTGTTTTCCTACTCAGCCACCTCAGTCGCTCTGTACTCTAGTTGCATGGTGTGTCAGGCAAGGCGGTGGCTAAAAATGCAAACATGTCAACAAGAAACAATCACAGACAACAAATAATACCCAATATTCCACAAGCATCCCTGTTGTAAAACCGTTGTCTACAAGATGAGCAACATCTTGGGGGTGGAGGCAAGGACAAAACGTACCCCCATTACTCCCAAGGCCCTATCCTACAACCATCTAAAGAACCAAGGCATCTCCACATCCTAGTTTAAACAATAAGGTGTGTAACTTTTAAAACTTAGAAAAACAAAACCCAAAATAAAAGGAGGTCCACCAACGCCCCCCACAATTAAAAGCTTATAAATATGCTAGTCCATGCTCTATAGCAATCATGAAAAAGAGGAAGAGTGTAGAAATAAAGAGGAAGTCCTTTGCACTATTAAAAAAACAGTCATTTGACTAATTTCACATTAAATTGTGGTCATTTATAAGGAAAAAAATTAAAAAATTGTTGTGTGAAGTGCCAAAATAAATATTGACTAATCAAACTCCATATATACTTTTGGTTTTGCAAGTCAATTTTGATTCTACGAAATGCTAATAATTTAGAATGTAAATATAATCATCTTAATGAAGATGCTTAGATTCCACACATGGACATTAGTACTACAACTTGTTGGGACCTTGTTGGTGTTTGTTTTATCATCTACCAAACTCAGAATAAAATGTCCAAAGACACACTATCCTCTCTTGAAAAATCACCGCTTATGCTAAGATTGCGAGAAGATCATATGGCGATTCCAAGGTTTATTTTGTCAGGTCTTGACGTGTGGATAAGCTCAATGGGCGTTGTGATATGCTCGTAGTACACAAAGGGACTTATGCTTGGATTGTTCAATTCACAATGAAGGTTTAGAGTTTAGACAATGAAGCTCTATCAATTGGGACTTGGATCATGGAAAAACTAAAAAGGAGATAGGGGTTTAGAAGTTCTAATCTATTCCTAGGAATTCAAGAGATGGTATTGACTAGGTGAACTCAATAACCACACTTTGCTTCACCTCTCTTACTTTAGGGCAGACTTCACCATACATTTGCACTTCATGTTTCAAAGTGGACTTAGACATGCCTTTGCACTAAGGTGAGGGCGGACTTGGAAATACTTTATACCCTTAGCACACACCATGAGGGCGGACTTTCTTGTTACCTTGACCATGCTCACACACCTCTAGGCGGACTTGGAGAGAGTTGATCTCCATGAGAACTAGATTCAAAATCTCCATAACTTATGAATTTCAACTCGGATCTTCTTGAAATTTGAAAATCACACATCACTCATCCTCTGAATTCCTCTAGTCTCCACAAATTTAGGAACTTAGCTTTTTCGGACAAAACTTTGAATTTTGAAGGAATTCTCAATCATTTTCAATATAACTCAAAGCCAACAGTGCAAACCCTGGATCCCTTTCCAAAAAATAGAAAAAGAAAGCATCCCTAAAAAATAGGAAAAACTTTCTAAAAATAGCCATTTCGGGGATCGTGCTTAAAGTGCCCAAAACGAAACTTCCTAATAATAGGAAAAAGCAAAAAAAGCAAAACTTTCCAAAAACAGAAAGTTGTCCAAATTGACCCAAATCAATTGCAACTTCATCCTTCGAACTTTCTAGGCACACTGACGGTGTCTAGACTCTATTCTAACCATGGCTTGCACAAACTGACTTATGACTTCCAAAACTCGGACCTTTCAAAACTCACAAAATTGGTGTCGGGAAGGTTGTGAGACTCTAACAAAAACCCTAAAAAGCAAAAACAGAGGTCCCCATTGGCAATGGGGCGATGTGTGAAAAAGGTCACAACAAACCTCTTGTCAAGTTATATTCTTTAGCAAAGCTGCTTGGATTTCACAAAAGTACATGAGTGTTGCAACTTGTTGTGGACCTCTTTGTCAAGTTCTCTTCTTTAGTTAATCCCTTACTTGGGAAACTATTGAAACTCCCAACTAATATTAAAAAACAACCCATCCAAAATTTGGCTGACTTTGATGTTTGTACTTTTATTCATTTGATGAATAAAGTTGGAGTCTGGTAACATTTTTCAGATGATGAATGTCAATTAGTTTTATTATCTTTGAAAACTCCAACTACAGAAACAGCGTCAAAGCTTGCTCAGATGGTCTACAGCATGGTTGGTGTTAACACAGACCAACTGCCACTACACCAAAAGTTTGAACTGTTGGTGAGAACACAACCAAAGAGGTTAGGGTGTCGAGGAGGGTTGAAGGTCACTCATGACAACAGTTTAACCCCCCGAGCCGAGAGGTCCATACTGGACACAATCAACCGTGAGGCAAGTAAGTTGTCGTCGGTGGGAGTCAAACCCTCCCCAACGGAGTCACCAGTTTTGTTAACACAAACCAGCTGCCACTACACCAAAAGTTTGAACTGTTAGCGAGAGCACCACCAAAGAGGTTAGGGTGTCGAGGAGGGTTGAGGGTCCCACATGACAACAATTGGCATTGAGACATAAGGCAGCACCAAAGATGATCCTTCAAAGTCTAACAATGGAGTTCTGGTCACTAGCACAATTGCCACTTGAGATAGGGCTGAAGACACGTTAAGGCTCATAGTAACTGATGCAAAATGTCTTACATCAGTAATGCTTTGTACAATTTTAGTTTCACTTACCACTTTGTTCACATTGATGTTAAATTATGATTTTTTTTACTATTTTTTTGTAACTAATTTTTCAAATATTAACTTTTTTATATATCATTTTGATAGTCGTCCGTGTGTCATCCACAAATTTCAGGAAAACATTTACTGTCCCTGAAATCTGTAATGTCCCCACACGTTGTACCATGGCAACCTAGCACCGCAATTTTGTGAAGTCTCTAAAGAGACAAAATTGCAATAATCATATATATAGGAAGAGTCTATTGAGTGATCAGTGGTTGAACAACAATTCTATATTGGACAGATATTAAGCAATTACATACAGGGAGCCGTTGACTAATTAAGAGAAATCGAATTGAGGCAGATTTGTGAACAGATGTGGAAAGAACATTACACTCGGCTACATTAGAGTTGACAAGAAAAAGAGGAATGTAAGCATTGTGAAGGCTATCGTATCTAAGGATGCTGTAACATATACAAGCTACAGTTAGTGACTCCCCTAATATCAATTGGAGAATAGCGATTATGTCGAAGATGAATGGAGACCTCTTACAAGGATTGGCTATGACATTTAAAACAACCATTAAGAAATTATGATATCGATAAGTGTTACTATTACAAATCGATAAACAAGTAATAGCAATAATATATCGGTTACGGGTCATGAGGAGGTGACAATCATCTATATCATCACTGATGGAATATTTGGACGACAACAAATTATGTTAGTGATCATCCAAACTGGTATCAAACATCGATTGATGCAATCGGTTACAATGTGTCCAATATAAGTCAGCAACTATGATTAGATGGCAGCAGTTGATTAATGGATCATCAAATCACTTTGCAATGAATGGTTATATTAAGCATGAAGTAAGCAATCAACAAACATATCGATGCCCATTACCATAGGAGAAGCGGATTGTATAGTAATTATTGTAATCACTCTAATATCAGTCATGTTGAAGAGAATTAGTATCACCAAGAACTAATTATACCCAGCAATTAACTAATCTATTGATTAGTTATTCAGTAAATGGTTAATGATTAGAACTAAAAGTACGATTGGTATAAGTAACAATTGTTGATGGAAAGATGCGATTAAGAAACATGTCTCTTAGATATTCAAGAGATGCAACTCTTTGATGTTGCAAGGTATATATGAAGGTTCGACCCATCCAAATACCAGGGAAGGGGTTTACAATCGGATTGCATAAAACAGCCCTCAAGGGACCTCTAGACATCCAAGTAATAAGGGGATATAAGGCTCAGTGGAACCACGAACCTATGAAGTCGGGGATGTGCAATTAGGAGGAAGTATTAAAATGGCATCGCAGAAGTAAATTAGAGACAGCGATAATATATTCAGATCGACCATCAGTTATCATCGCAGTTATAACGGATATTGGATCAGACAAGTGAACAAATATTTTCTCAGGGTCTCCATAGACTGATCGGCGTCAGATATCTCTCATTCACATTAAGCTGGTTTAATTTTTTAGTGATGATATGACCTGCAAGGCAAGGTGGCAAATCACGGTTTGACAGATGCATAAGATAGCAGCTAAGAAGTGACAAAACAGCGAACTATAATATCACTGAATTTCTATGGAGAAGAAGAGCATATACAAAGAATTAAATATATAATAAATAAAGGAGAGAATAAGCAGATGCTGTATGGAAAAATAATGCTATATTAGATTAGCTTATGAAACAAAAAGTTCATACAGATATAAAAGAGGGAATGTTGGAAACTTATCAAGATAAGTTTTTCTTCCAAAAACTATTCTTAGCATTATGAATTCAATATTATAGTAAAATGCCTTCAAAATTAATGAAATTATATTTATAAATGTATGACAATTCTCACTTTAAGTTCCAAATGTTGTTTCAGGTTTAAATCAAGGTGAATCCCGAATGGGGACATTACAAAATCACCTACCCATACCCACATCCCCTGGTTCTGGAGATTTTGTGGAACACTAATACCTTAAAACCAATGCCAAACTAAAAGACAACAAAGAGCTGGATGCAAAGACACATGAGAATGTTGTTTAAACAATGTTGTAATAGTCAAGAAAAATGTACTGGAAGGCAGCAGAACTGCAACATAGCAACAAGAACCAATACATTGCAAAAGGGTTGAAATTATCACAAGAAGCAAGAATAGCAAATGGATTATGCAGACAATTTCAAATGATTGAAACAGGCTGAAGATGGGGCGTATGAAAGCATAGACACAATTAAGCATCTGGAAACAGACAGAAACAGTGATAAGAACATTTGCAAATGTTGCAAATACTTTCAAAACATTCAAGACAGCGTCAGAATGCTGTCTAAGTTACATAAGTTATCAAACAGCAGCAAGAAATGAGAGGAAATACAGGAGAGACAGACAATATTGACAAACAAGCAAATATAGAGTCGAAATGCTATGGTACAATTAAACAATGTACCAGTAGAAACAACATATCAATCAGCTCAAAATATCTGGAAAAAAAAATAGAATAATACACATATACAATTAACAACATGAAAGTGAAAAGAAGGAAATAATTTAGTCAGCCAATTAACATGAGAAGTATATGAAATGGATATCAGGGCCTTAAGGAAGTCTA
This sequence comes from Cryptomeria japonica, assembly GCF_030272615.1. Lineage (NCBI taxonomy): Eukaryota > Viridiplantae > Streptophyta > Pinopsida > Cupressales > Cupressaceae > Cryptomeria > Cryptomeria japonica. The sequence goes on from NC_081407.1 coordinate 14,585,022, forward strand.
AGTCTATTTCTACATGGGAGCAATTGTTGAACTTCACGTATATTCCCTTGGCTTGACCAAAAATCAAGAAAATGGATGGCAGAAGAGTAAGGAGAACTCAAAATACACAAAAAATGCAATCAAATCAAAGACGTGGAAGATTCATAGAATCCAAACATATAAATATTGCAACACAACAATGTAAATGATAGATCACACATCACACAAGGGATGTTTGTGGGCCAAAAACTCCTAATATCCAATATATGCAGAAATGGAATAAGCCCTTGAGGTAGCGTAATACATACAATACTCCTCAAGGAAGGAGCTCCATGCTATATCTCCAAGAGATACCAAACACAATGTCATAGTCAACAAATAACTTACAATGATAATCGCAACTTTATATAGATGACTCCTTATAACATAATGGGTATAAATCCCAATGAAGGCATATTCGGCACCTACTATAATCAATTACACAAGTTGTCCACATGGCCCAATATAACTAACTTATGAGAAGTGTCGCGTGTCACCATCTCCATCCACCTAAATACATTATATTATCAAATCCCTATGTACATAACTATTAAAGTAATAGTGTAATATTTAGCTTATAATGGTCATTCAAGTCATTTAAGTAGTTTATTTAGTAACTTTCTATTCCATATGTCAGTCAGTTTTAGTAACTTTCATCTGTCTTTGGTTCTCGATCATTTACGTTATGGAAAGATCTTCTATAATTGCTTATTTAAGGAACTTTCATCTCCCTTATTATTCATTCAATCAATTATTATTTCATGGTATCAGAAAAATATGTTCTTTTTTTGGCTAATTTTTCTATAAAAAATCTGTGGTCCATTTACCTAGAAGTTTTTTATCGAATTTTTTTAAAAAAGATCATAAGGTTTTTTTTGATTGAATTTTTTTTAAATCATGCGATTTTCTTCTCTGGAAATCACAACCAATTCTTGGGTTTGTCTGGAAAAAATCATGGGCTTTCTGAAATTCAAAATTCAAGGGTTTCCTTACAAATATTGCATCAAATGTTTTGTAGAAATAGCATCGGATTTTTGTCTTATCAAATCGCATTTTCTTCAGCTGAAAAATCATGGAGGGTTTTCTGAGCTTTCGCATGACTGTCTCTGCAATTTTTTGCACAATTTTTTGGATTTTTTTCACATGCGGGCCGTGTGCAGGTTTTTCTGTGCTAGGGTTTCTGAGGTTTGATAGGTCTGCTATTTTCTGCATCTGCTCTTCTCTTCTCCACGACGGTTCTACTATTTTCCGCATCGGCTCTCCTCTTCTACTCGACGGCTTGTTTTGTCAAGGAATTTATGTCTGGTCTTTTTCCAGAAAATCGTGGATTTTCTTTAGAGTTCTAAGTTCGTGGTTTTTTCTTCAAATTTTTTAGTCAGCTTTTTAGCGCTAAGGGTTTTCATTTTTTGCACTAATTTTCACACAAAATCATGGGTTCTCTCTCTCAAATCTGTGCACCCAGATTTTTAAATCATGGGTTTTTTGTTCTTGTGATAGAGGGTTGTTTTTTGACAAGATTTCGACAAAATCATGGGTTTTACCATTTTTTTGATGCAAAAACAAGGGTTTTTTTACAAGATTTCTACTTATCGTGTCACATATAGGGTTTGACGATTTTTCCACAAAATTGTGATGCTGTTTTGCAACAGCTCTTTTTGACAATTTTTTGACAAAATTATGTGTATAACAATTTTTTCCACAATTTTTTTAAAATAAACCTAGGTTACCGGGTTCACCCCTGGGACGCCCTGGTACGGGTCCGGGTTCGACCGGGTCCGTGGTACGGGTCCAGTTCGACCTGGGTTCGACCAGGGTGGGTTCGACCCTGGTCGAACCCAGTCGAACCCAATCGAACCCAGGTGGACCCAATCGAACCTGGGCAGTTGGGCGGCCCATAAAGTCAAAAAACAAAGCAAATTTTATTTTTTTTTCAATTCCGCCTTGTAAAAAGTGAAAGTTATAACCTAAAAAACACTTCTAAAACATTTTATTGACTCATTTTACCGCATTTGTGTTGCAAACAAAATTTTTATGAGAGCAGGTTGAAGAAAGGGTGAACAAAATTTGGCTTCCAAGATCAAAGAGGAGGAGTTGAAGACTGATTTTAGAAGCTTCAACAAGTGTTGCAACATCATTTCCATACATTTTCAAGCTTCCATTGGCTGCAAGAGGTAGGTTTTTAAACATTTTTTTCCAACTATTTTTGTTTCACAAATTGTCAAACATGAAACTTGAATTTTTTTTCATTATTTAGTTTTTGTTTTTGAATATGTTTATTTTATTTCTTGCCATAGGAACTAGAATGGCATCTACATCTTCCTCCATTGGCAATGAACAAATAATTGCAAAACAAAGAAATGATCCAAATTCTCCCTTATAGAAATATGTGGACATTATAAAACAACTTCCGGGAGGTGGGGGATTCCGTTGGAAATGCCATGGACGTGATATTGAACGTAATAGTTCATATTATCGGGTGGTAGGCCATTTGTGTGGAATAAAAGGAAGAGGCATCAAAAAATGCCCTGGAAAAAATGGTAAACCTATACCAGATGAGACAGTGATGAAATATATTAGGGAGCATGAGGCGGCAGAAGAGAGGGAAGCCCGTAGATTGAACCAAACCGCATCAAAGAAAACAAAGGGAATGCAAGGCCCTTCTAATCCTAGTATTGTAGTAGAAGACCACCCCTTCTTTGCCACAAATGAACCTCAAAGTGAACCACCCTTGACACGTAAAAGAACAAAGGGGCCTTTAGAAACCGCATTCCAAAATGAGAGTAGAGACAATGCTGATCAAGATATAGTAAGGTGCATTTATGCAAATGGGTTGTCATTCAATGTTGTTCGCCCCCCATATTGGAAGCAAATGATAAAAAGTGTTAATGAGGCACCAAGAGGGTATAAGGGCCCCGGTTATGAGAAGGTACGTGGAACATTATTGGAGAAAGAGGTGAAGAGGGTTGAAAATGCATTGAAACCCATAAGGGATTCATGGGTTGAGACAGATGTAACAATTGTTTCAGATGGGTGGAAAGATGCTAAAAACCGTCCCTTGATCAATGTCATAGCGGTGTCCCCTAAAGGGGCAATGTTTTTGAGAGCTGTGGATTGTGAGGGCCAAATAAAAGATGGCCAATTTATTGCAGAAATTCTCATCTCTGCCATTGAGTCTGTGGGACCCCGCAATGTTGTCCAAGTCATAACGGACAATGCAAAAAATTGTAGAGCTGCTGGTTTGTTGGTTGAGCAACGCTATGATCACATCTTTTGGACACCTTGTGCAGTACATTCACTCAATCTTATGCTACAAAGGATTGGGCAAAAAATAAAATGGATCAGAGATGTGTATGCAGAGGCTGAGGACATCCAGATGTTCATCACAAACCACCACATGTCTCAAGGGATTTTTAGAACCTATTCGAATTTGGAGCTATTGAAGGTAAGTGAAATAGTAATTTAATTTTACATTTTCTGATTTTTTTGAATTTTCAATGTTAATAATATCATTGTGTAAGCTATATTGTGTATTCTTCTTTAAAGTTTGGCTTTATTTTTTAATCATTTGGCATTAATTTGTGTTATAGGTTGTTGAGACCCATTTTGCATCAAACACAATCATCTTAAGACGACTTGTGAAAGTTAGAGTGGCACTATGCAATATGGTGATCAGCACCAATTGGACTGTATGGAAGCAAAGTAGCACTGAGAGGGCAGATAAAATTAGGGATAGAATATTGAAAGAGAAATGGTGGGATCTTGTTACATATCTCCTAAGTATCACTGAGCCCATCATGAGCATGATTCGCTATACAGACATGGATAGGCCTTGCATAGGTGAGATTTATGATGGCATTGATTCAATGCTTGAAAAAATAAAGGTCACTATAAATGAAAAAGAGAATGATCCTCAGGAGAAATTCTTCAAAGAACTGGAAGTAATTATTGTAGAGAGGTGGAATAAGATGACCACTCCTTTGCACCTTCTTGCCTATGCCTTGACACCTAAGTACTATAGCAATCAGTTTCTTGATAAACCAGGAAGGATTCCACCATGGAGAGATCTAGAAGTATCTGATTTGTACAAGGCAGCATTTCTTAGACTATATCCCGATGATGATTTGCGAGATGTTGTTACAAATGAGTTCATAGAATTCGCAAATGGAAATGGTCTAAGTGTTGATGCACTTCGTCATAGATCCAAGAAAGATGCTCATAGCTGGTGGTACTTCCATGGCACATGCTTCCAACACCTACAACCCCTCGCTATAAAAGTTTTATCACAAGTAAGTTTGATTAATTAAAATTTTAAATTTACAAGTTTTAGTTTATTTATAGTTTACTTTGTCTTCATAGGTTGCTAGTAATTTTATTTTTATTAAATTATTAATGTATAACTTTAATTGTTTACTTTGTCTTCATAGGTTGCTAGTTCATCTGCTTCAGAAAGAAATTGGAACACATACTCTTTCATCCACTCAGTAAAGCGCAAATGGCTGCTATCAAAAAGAGCGGAGAATTTAGTATATGTGCATTCCAACCTACGTCTTCTTTCACACAAACAACATGACTACACACAAGGGGAAACAAAGATGTGGGATATAGCGCCAGAGCATACTGATTTGGATGCTCCTGCTTCTCAGCTTCTTGCATTGACACTTGATGACTCGGAAATTGAGCCAACTTATAGTGCAAGTGCAAGTGGCATTGGCTCATGTAATGTCAATGTCAATGAGGAGGAGGAGGAGGAGGAGGAGGAAGAATTAGATGATCCATTTGATGATTAAACTTCAAGTTTATATTGTTGAAAGTTGAAACAATGATAATTGAATATTTTGTCATTTTGATATTAAACTTGATGTATATGATGCTATTATCAATTATGGTATGATCATGATGCTATGATTACAAGTTTATGTTTATTTTGTTGTTTATATGATGCTATGTGATATGCATATTTTAATTCATGCTTATAGGCTTCACAAATATCAAAATATATATATATATAAAAAAAATTTACATGTTTTTGTACTAACGAACCCAAACGAACCCAAACCCCTTTTCAAAATTTTGCCGTACCGGCGTACCGAGTTCTTCAAACCCGAACCCGAACCCGAACCGGCAACCTAGAAATAAACAAATAGTGAGTTTCAATTTTTTGATGAATTTTTTGCTAAATTTTTTATCAACAAAAATCGAATTTTTTTAAGAAGCTACATTTTACCTCGGTTTTTGTGCCTTTAGATAGCGGGAGGGGTGTCTTCATTACCCAACATCAAGTTGGAAGGCACTCAAATGTTCAACGGCAAGAATTACAATACCTAGAAACAGCAGATGCTCACCATTTTTTAGTACCAATGCCTACATCAAATTGTTCTAGGTAATTCTACTCGTCTCACAGTAGTAGGCAAAGACCAAGACAAGTTTGATGAGTGTAACTATAAAGTAGTTAAGTTTCTCAAGTTATCAGTCATCAATGAGATGCTTCCAAAAGTGCTGCCTAGCAAGACTACTGCACAAACTTGGACTTACTTGAAGGATTTTGCACGAGACGTCAAATGAGGATAGAAATTTCTTCCTTAAGAACATGTTCTCGGCTATGACGGACAACAAAATGTCCTTGTAGGATCATCTCATGAAGATCAAAGACATTTGAGATCAACTGGAGGCCATTGGTCGCAAGATGGAAGAAGAGGATATGGTGGTCATCACACTAAAAAGCTTACCACAATCCTATGAGCACTTCATCGAAACTCTCAACATCACATCCACTAATGTTGACTTGAAGTTTAATGAGTCGTGCAACAAGCTCTTGCAGCAGGACAGGTGGAAGAAGCAGTTTGGGAGCAACAGCAAGGCAGCTAGCGTAGAACAGGCGTTTACTACCAAGGCCAAAGGCAAAGGTGATTCCTCTCAGCAGAAAGGTCAAGGCAAATCTGAGGAGAGTTTCAACAAGAATATAACATGTCACTATTGTGGTAAACTTGGTCATATTAAAAATTTCTGCAGAAAGTGGTTGGCTGATCAAAAATCCAACCAAGGAGGGTCTCAACAGCAAGTTTATTTCGCAAAGCATTCATAAGAGGAGTCAGCCTTCGATGCATTCATGGCCAAAAGACCCACAAATTATAACAAGTCTTCTGCATGGTCATTAGTTAGTAGAATGACCATTAAGGGTGGGTATTAAAAGTAATATTGTAATATTTAGCTTTTAATGGTCATTTAAATCATTTAAAGTAGTTTACTTAGTAACTTTCTATTTTGTATGTCAATTAGTCAATTTTAGTAACTTCCATTTATGTCTTTAGTTCTTGATTGTTTCCATTATGGAAAGGTCTTCTGTAATTGCTTATTTTAGGAGCTTGTGTCTCCTTTGTTATTCATTCAATCAATTATCATTTCAATAACATGACAGCATTCATTGCCATGTTTGTTGTTCTTCTATGGAGGCTTTAGCCTGTTGATGTATCGTAACCAGATTCATATTGTCAACATAATGGTTTGAAATTTGGAAGCTAGGTTTTTTTTCAAAGAGGTTTCCCAATATAAACACTGTGTCACTGTGGTATAATCTTTTGTGTATATTTTCCTCTTTGAAACTACTATATCATATTTTGCATCCATTTCTCTCTTTGACTAAAATAGGTGGTACTTCTGCTATCACCTTACTTTCATGTATGAAGGCAGCTCTTCGTTCAAATTCACTAAGCAATTCCTCACTGCTGCTCAGAGCAGAACCAAGACTGTCTTTTCATATCTTTGCATATTTTAGAATAGGGTTCCGGCAGGTTTGAACTTATATTTTTACTTGGTATCCAAGTTACATCAACTTGACCACAAAAAAAACATGGAAGAAACACCACATTCCACAACCTCTCAAACTGGGCTTATTCAACACATACAGAAACTTCTCCAGCTTTTTGGTTGAAATTAACAACTTTTTCATATTTTTCAAATCATCTTAATAGCATTAGTTGCAATTATATTATTTTACTTTCATGAAATTCATTGAGTCAAAATAATCATCCCAAATATCTTAGCAAGAATATACTCTAATGTAACCGTAATTACAAAACTTGTATTGCCTTGTATTGCCAACTAAAAAGTCCAACATTGAAAAATACAAGAGATCCGACTGACCACAAAATCTAAAAAGAGCTCGAAATACACGCTTGACTCTTCCTTCTGAAAAAACTTTTGGAGCTCAAAGTTTTAAAACCACATTAAACTGATAACCCTTCAAAGAGGAAAATATAGCATCAAAACAAAACAAAAAAATAAAACAGGCCTAAATACCAGGTAGAATGCTAGAGTATTGACAAACCTAATTAACAGCATTTAAAGATGAAAAGGAAATAAACAAGAATAAAATTAGAAACAAAATCCTTCATTTGTAATGGAATGATTCATCTGGGCAAAAGCCTTGAGCCTTAGAAAATGACAGTGTTTGTATATGGTCTACCACTACTCCGGAAGGCAAAGACCTTGAAATATATAGTTGATAATCCATTTTAAATAATTTACACAGTTCATACATTTGACACAGAAATTCAAATAATGCATCCCCCTGTCACATAGTTTCTTATATCACACTTGAAAGATGAAAATTTACCAAGAAAGACCAAAAGACAAAATAAACAGGCTCAAATAACAGGTAGCCATGCTAAAGCATGGAAAAAATATGTTGACAAGCCCTACAAGAAGAAATAGATATTTAATAACAAGTTCGAAATAAAATAATTAATTTGTAATAGCAAATTTCACCTGGGCGAGAACCATCTGCAATGGCAAATGACAAAGTTCTTATATGGTCTGCCACCACCCTGTAAGCCATATCAACTTTATCCACATCATCTGCCCCCACTTTACCAGAGTAAGGTTGGGCTCCAGTTGCCTTTAAAAAATGAAAAGCAATAATACATGAATCCAGTCAACAAGCCCAGCTAAATCTAGCCATAAATGCAAAAATCAACCATACAGAAGTCATAAAGATATTTGTATGTTAGCTGCTCAACTTTAAGAAAAAATTGACACATGAAACAAACTTTCAACAGACTTGCCTGCTGCAACGCATCAAATATGGGCATAAAAATATCTGTGTCATAATTGCTCAACTTATTTTGGAGAATTGATGTCAGGCGTTCAAATCCCATTCCTGTATCAACATGCTTTGCTGGTAAAGGCCTCAGAGATCCATCATTTTCCCTGTTAAACTGCGTAGCAATTGAAGAATCAGCTCAGCACAAAGAACAGGTATCACAATCTGCTTCATTATTGATCTTGTCTACCATCTAAGATAGGCGAACAATTCCAATGGAAAGCCAAACCTAACTTGCCCAAAAACAACAAAGTCAGGAATCATACCTGGATAAATACAATATTCCAGATCTCAATGCAAGTAGGATCATCATAATTAACTAAAGAAGCTGCATTGCGGTTTCCTAGTCTATCAAAGTGGATTTCCGAACATGGCCCACAAGGTCCAGTATCACCCATTTCCCAAAAGTTGTCCTGAAAGAAAAGAATTATTTTAAACTTACACTCAATAAAGAAAACTCATGCATTCGATTGGATGAAAAAATAATTAATCACAACATATGAATGAGAAAGGAAAAAGACTGGAAAGCATCACAATTTGCCTAAGAACTGTCAGGGCATATTTATGTGGTAGGAGTGATCAACACAAACACTTGTCCACTGAACTGTTTGTTACCTTACAACCAAAGGGTAGAACATTCCCAGGTGGTAGATAAGTGAGCCAGATATCTCTGGCCTCGCTATCAGCAGGAAGTCCCAACTTTTCATCACCTCCGAAATAAGTTGCATATAGGTGGTCTGTGGGCAACTTGTATACCTGCCATTCCATATACACATTTATTTATAAAAAAGGAAATAGATCCTATTACAGAACATTTTTAAAAATCGAGGTGAAGCCAATAATAAAGCTTTATAGATAGCTATGATAAATGCTTAAGTGCAATATATATTGTAGTGAGATTGGCAAATATCTTTTATTATAGTCTACAGTCAAAATTAATAAATAGAAATAGGAAGTGAGAATCACTCATGAACATTTTTACAGATAAGGATTCAACAACCACATAGCTGGATATTGTGAAAGCAAAAATTTCAAAAGCTGTATATTGCTATCACTTTTAAGGACATCTTTGCACAGCAATAATAGAAGATGCATTATTGTTATGAATCCCTGCACCCACACACCCATGTGACCAAGATCTTCCCTCTTCAAATAGTTTCTATTTTCTTTTAAGCTATACCAGCATACAAATTTGCGATATCTCAAGAATATACATTCCATCTATCTATTATTCTAATGAGTCATCAAATTCTTGCATGAATTAAAATGATAAAATATGCATTCAGTAATAATGACATTTTCTAAAGATGGCAAACATATCTTCCTGCAAACTATTCTTGGCATAGAAAAATCAGTGTTTTAAAGTTCCCAAGACAGCTGATACTACTTATTTTGTTAAGTAAAAAAACTAGTATTATTCAGATTGCAGGGATGGATACCAACTTAAAAACAGACATCTTTGGGCATAACCAGCCTGGAATTCAGAAATGATTTCATGATTTCAATACAAATGTGGATAAAGATTTTTATATTTTCTATTATTCAAGAAATGTAAAGTCAATCATTGATTGTCCTAAAAAGATATAATCTAAGGATCTTTCATCACAATACTTCTCTTAAAAAATGCTTAAAAAACAGGATGACTATTGGAACAAAGTACCTTTTCCCCATAAATCTCATAACCATGTAGAATTTAAAAAATAAAACAAACTTGTGAACCATAATACACACCTAAAGGCTAAGATACAGTTTAATCCACAGGAATCTACAACTTTAGGTGAGAAGCATTAAATTTGCAAATATGTCAGATAGGACTGGTAGTACATGCCTCTGTCAACAATTCCCAGGCCCACCCAATAGCTTCTCGTTTAAAATAATCACCAAAAGACCAATTTCCGAGCATCTCAAAGAATGTATGGTGATATGTGTCCTTTCCTACATCATCAAGATCATTATGCTTGCCTCCTGCACGTATGCACTTCTGTGTATTGCAGGCTCGCTTGAGTTTCCCAAGTGGAGTATTTGGGTGCACAGTTCCCAGGAAAATAGGTTTGTACTGGTTCATACCTGCCAAACCAAAAAAAAACATTTTTTATTAAATGGAAGCAAAATAATTGGAAAATATGAAACTCACTTTTGATAAACAAATTGCAAACAATGTTGCTCTTGAATATTTCAGCTAAAATTTTTCATATTTGATTAAAGCCTAAAACCTTACTAAAAAAATCCCATATTCAATCCCAATACATGGACTAAACTTCAATCAATGATATAATATTTCCACAACCCATAATTTGTTTGATGCAGTCATCTGGTCTTAGACTGTGCAAGTTTTTTGATCAATTTTTTGGATCACACTCTGTGATCCATCATCGGGATAAAGGAATGCTAAGAGAGTCAATAGATAATGGATCACAGAGTGTGATCCGAAACGTTGATCAAAAAAATTGCACACAGCCTAAAACCAGAAGACAGTATGAAATAAACTTCAATGATTAATTGTTTCAAAGTTTTGACCAGGGAAAATTACCCAAAAGTTTTCTTTGTCAATTTGTGATAACCCCACATTGTTCTGTACTTCTGGCTATTTTAAAAACATGCACTAATTCATTTTGATGCCAAAACAACAACACTTTGGTATTTTTGCATTGGAATGCAAGACCATTACTCAATGCCATCTAAGAAAAAGATGATTTTGAAGTCCTATAAGATATTCTCTTTGCATGAATTTTCAACAGTAGAGCTTCACTTATGCTTCAGATCCCTACTCAGATGGAAAAGAAGAACAGAGATTTCACTTGGCTCAAGATTGACACTACACCAATTGAATTAGTATTTGACTTTACATCGTTTCGATAATAGACTACTATCTAATAGAAGCAGATCTAACCTCAGACAGAAGGCCCATGAATCAAACTCTCTCAAGATGTAATGGACTCAATAAGAATTATTAAAAACACAACCTGATAGGGAAGCACAGTTGTGCTGGAAATCTAAAGTAATAGACTCAATAAGAATTATTAAAAACAATGCAAAATTTCACAAGAAATATTGTATGATGTGACTTCTTCCATAAGAAATATTGTATGATGTTACCCTAACTCAAAGGTTTATTCAATTTTTGCATATATTGGACATTTGTAATATCCCTTGCCCAAACTGACTGATTTTGGCTCAAGGAATATTGTCAAACACTTTGTATGCTGTCTTCCTCTATTCTGATTTTTGTATTTCGGATTGTTTGATACACTTTGAAAGTTGCCAAGAAATTTAGGGAGTTCACCAATGAGGTTGACAATACCTCTTACAATGAACTAGTATGCAAGTGCAGTTCTTTTTGGTATTTTCAATGCATTTACATGAAAATTAGATATGGATTGCATACCTACAGCCAACTGACATTTCAACAAACAACTGGCATGCAACTATTATGCTGATCATATATGCTATTAAAAGGACATTTCGTCAAACAAATGGTATGCAACATATATCTTCTTTATTGAATTCATTCGTATGTACAATGCTGCTATGGATTTGCCAAGACTAATTGGCTTACAAAAAGACTACAGCAATGCCAAAACTGATTCTAAGTTATCACTTACAACAGCAAAATTATATGCCTAAGATTTCAATACTAGCTACTAATAGTTGCAAGAGGAACCTGCTAATAGTGATGCTCGATGATGGAGATGAAAGTTGCAATCGGAATCAAGCACAAATACTGTAGCGCGGCACTGTTCACGCGCACTGTTCATGCGCACTGTAGCAGCAAGAACAAACTTGCAATCTGCTCTTAAAACCTTGAATAATTTGTTGATAATCTCTCCCAACAAGAATGATATAACTCCATGTGCCAAAGAAGGATGATTCACAACCAATTATAAATGTTCTCCAACAATAAACTTCGAACCCTTGTAGAAAACTTCACCAATTTGCACAAATGAAAGAACTGAAATATTTTTTCCCACAACTGCAATAATTCAGGTGTTATTTCACACCTTCAAAATTGCTATCAATCGGAAGTTTTCGTTTCCTATGATCAAAGAAGAAAATTGCGAAAGCCCTAGGCTCCACAATAAAAATCAATCAAAATACTATTCATCAACTAGATGGCGAGAATGAACTCTTGCCTTTCCTTTTATTCTTTCCTTAAGAGACCTCAAACGCCTTCCTGGCCAATGTGGGATAAAAGATTTATTCCCACATTAAATTATTCACTTAACGCACTTTATTATATTAAAGTGACTTTATTATTATAAAGTGACTTTATTATTATAAAGTTACTTTAGAACTTTATAATAATATTAAAATATTAAATAAATCACTTAAGTCACTTAAACTTTAATATCTCTTGATGTACTTGTCTGATTGCTAAGCCGTCTGAGCCTGCTAAGCCGTCTGAGCCAGGAGTCAACTCTCCCTGTTCTCCATGTGATTGGATGCCTGTCTAAAAATAGAAACCCTGAATAGTGACTTACTATAAATAGTAAGTATGTGGAACTGAGTCTAGAAATAGCTGCAAAGGCCCAATCAAGGTCGACACTGCCAATAAGCTCTGCTCAGGTGTCTTTCTATTAATAGGAACCCTGACTCTCCCACAATAGTAACTTACTATAAATAGTAAGTGTGCCAATCTGAGTCAAAAGACCTGTGCAAAGGCCAAAACCTGAATCCAGCCGAAGAGAAATGTCTCTAATCACCAAGTAACTGCCACACGAGGCCCTCTTTCTATAATTGTTAGCCTACGAGGGTCAAATGATAGGCTAATTCTTACAAACTCTGATGCTCGCAAAATGGGGACATTACAACATTAGGGCAACTTGGCCCACAAACATCTCATATGTCGTGACAGCAATCTTCTACATTGAATTATCGTAATTATTATATTTCTAGATTTTATCCAGTGGTATCAAAGCTACAATTTGGGCCAAGGTGAGGAGAAAACCCTAAATTTTTAATATTCAACTAGATCTTCCAAATAGATACAAATTTTTCTACACTTTTTACTCGAGTTGTAGCATCATATAAGGAAGCTATAATCCAAAAATCAAGGTTTGACCAATTTGAGTGAGATATGAAATTTTAAGAATTTTCATATAATCGCTTTATAGGCTGCAATTCAGAACAAAAAAAATCTTATATTTATACATTTCTAGAATGCTCACCCAATTTTATCAAGGGGCTATTATTCATGTTTTTATTTTTGAGGCCAAAAACATTACAAAATGATTTGATCAAATTTGGGTATGTACTAGAAATTTAGAAACCCTAGTTTCAATAGGATCCCTAATTTTGATGGGAGTGGAGATGCATTAGAATGCTGGCTTCAATTTAAAATCGTTGGTGGTCAAATCATACAAAGGAAATCATATTTTTATATACATTTACTAGTTGAAGCTGACAAATGGTTTGTGCCATTGCATAAGAGCATTTCTTCTTCCAATGAAGTAGAATAAACTTTCTAAAGAAAAGATGACATACACAAGAACATGCACTAATCCTTCAATTTCATGGTTGTATTCAAAAGTCAAAGGTTATTGTTTATAGCATAGAATTAGCCAATAAGCTACCACATCAAAAATAATCAAATAGCAAGTAAGGATATTTAATTTTTTGAAGACTTGAAGCTCCCGAAGGATTAATATGTTTTGCATTCAAACTTACATGCTTTGGATATGGATGGTTTGGCATATTGTCTCCTTTTTGAAACGAAACCAAGTTGAAATCCAAACACCCATCATTCATTTCTCGTGGGCCTTGGGAATTTTGCACTAGGAAAATAGGAGTACTAATAACTTGAGAATTATAATGTCATAAAAGGGGCCACTTAAGTGTTATTATATAATGTAATTATAATAAAGTAAGCCTCAAATAAAGTGAAACTATTAAATAAGCTCTTATAATTAATGTTAATTCCTCTCACATATCAATCAAGGGTCATGAAAGAAATTTGAAGGGCGATGTCTGTTCAAGGAAAGCTCTATTTAGGACAGGCCATGCAAGGAGGAGACCTATTGATCAACCATTCTATTTTCTGATTTCTATTCCTTATTGAAGCATTAGACCTTGGTTCAATTAACCTAATAACAAAAACATGAGTGTCCACAAGGGTTGGAAAGGCAAAGAGAACACATTTTAGACTGGAATCTATCCCTTGTGTTCTCTTGAATGGTATGTTGTTCAAGAAAGATTTTAGACTACTCACTCATGGGTAAGAAAATGCAAAAAGTGTGCCTTTTTTTCTCAAGTAAAGACAAGTTAGCAGCCCTTCCCTTGCAGCTTATTCAAGTTGAACAACCTTTTATGAAAGAGTAGATATTATTGGAGCCATTAAACCACCTTCTACTGCAAGTAACAAATGGGTATTTACAGCAATTGATTACTTCACAGGGTGGACTGAAGCCAAAGCATTACAAGAGGCAAGTGAAAGTGCTGTTCTACACTTCTACGAAGACTTGGTACCAAAATTTGGTCTGCCTGGTTCAATTATATCAGTCTATCAGACAATGCAATGGATTTTGCGGGAACAAAGATAAGTGAGCTGTGAAAAGTGCTATTTATTTGAACACATCCTCAGACAACTATCCTAGAGAAAGTGGACTAGCTGCATCCACAAAAAGGAACTTAATCAGGACCATTAACAGGACAACTGCAGATAACCAAAGATCTCGCCAAACAAAGTTGAATTCTGCCCCATAGCTAATAGGATAACTCCTGAAAAAGGTCAATTGGAAACACAACATACATGCAATTTATGGTTAGGAAGCAAGGATTCCTATTTCTCTTGAACTTCCAGCTCTTGATTTGGTCAATCAGCTAGAAATGTTGCAAGAAGACCCAAAGTCAATAAGTTTTGCACAGCTAAAGGAGCTGGAGGAAACAAAGGAATCAACCCATGGAGATAATGGAGCTACACCAAACTCAAATGAAGAAGTCTTTTGACAAAAGAGCAAACCCAAGGGTATTCAAAGAAGAAGATATGGTACTTGTTGTGCTCACACCGCACGCCATCTCCTTGATGGGGACCCCCCTTCTGTAGCCTACACATGAGAGAGGACTCTGAGCAAGGTCGCCTTCTCTCATGCTTGGAAATACTGGAAAATCACCATGACTAATGCACAAGGTCAAACGTGCAAAGCAAGACTGATATACTGAAAAGAAAAGTTTGAACTTTTTATGAATTTGTCGCCTCTGAAAACCTTGTCCAGGACCTCGAGCTTCGAACCGTTTAGGGCATTTGCAAAGCAAGGGTTTGGTGTTTTGCACAATGGTGCGTCATTTTATGTAAGCCTTGTTTTTGCCTTCAGAAACCCCATAAAAGAAAAGCACTTGAAGAATCGAAACAAGTAAGAGGAGTAAAAGTTTGGCATTTGTTCAAAGAAAATGAAATCGTTTTCTTTTCTTTATCGCCTATGAAAACCAAAACATAATCCCGAAGAAGAAACGTAGAGAAGAGCAATGTATAAAGTTCGCCCTTTCAAAACCCGTCAAAAGCACTAGAAGGCTAGCATTGAATGTAAAGTAGAAGTTCAAATGTAAACTATTTGCCATTGCTCCTATTTCAGCAGATCAAAAAAAAAAAAAACACTGAAAGCAGTGTTATTATTAAAGCACATGAGCATACAATTTTGCCGAGGCCTCTATTATGCCGACAAAAATGCCGAAGAAGGAAGGCCAAACATTTAAGGTATAAAATTCACAAAAGCCTAAGTTCGACGATGAAAGGAAAAATGCCAAAAGGAAGCTTGGCATTTTAAAACTGCATAAGTGTCCCTATTTTGCTGATACACATGCCAACGAAATAATAAGAGAGGCCAAATAAAATAAAATCCGTATGATTCAAAGCCAAAACATCTTCACTCCACTTTAGAAAGGGTCAATAAAAGCAATTTTTGGTGCTTTTAAAATGAAAGTGGAAATAATAAAGTTCAGATTTTTTTTTATGATCTTATAGATTTCTAAGAAAAGCTCGTAAAGTGTCGAAACTTGGGTGAATCAATATGTTTGAATTTTTAGGGTTGCCTTGCAAACACCGAGAAATATACCAACAAACTCCTAGGAGCCAAAATGTTAATAAAATAATAATAGGGGGGCATTCAAATCGATTTTAAAATGCTTAAGAAAACGCCTTTCATTATTGAGCCTTCAAAGTGCCATTGAAAATGCCGAACATGGGCCTTGTGGTTCGACTTTTCTCTTATTTTTTTTTATTATCATCCTCATAAGGCCGACAAAAGGTCAATAAAACTATTAGGATGTTAAAAAAAAATGAATGAAAGAGATAAAGTGATTCCTTAAATTGCCCTTCACATCACCGAATAAAATATTTATCAAGGAATTAATAATGAATTGAAATAAAAGGTTTGGGCTCTTCCAATGAAAATATCGAGTGACTATGCATTAGAAATAAGACCAAAATGGAGGCAAGTTTGGGCATTTTGGCCAGAAGCAAAATTCAGGAAACCTCATAAAGTGTCGAGAATAATCAAAATACAAAGATTTAAAAGGCAACCGAATGAATGAGTAATTGATTTTGGGTTTGCTTGACTACTATACACGATAAATGGCACCAGAGGGCGACGACACGACGTTGGGTTCAAAGGAAAACCGGAGAGCGAATTAAAGAACGAATGATTAACTCGCCAAATGGCTCCAATGGTGGGATCCACGAAACTTGGTGATGGAGATCCAATACACAGACGAAGATGTGATCGTACTAAATCCGAAGGATAAAGATATAGCATGCAAGATAAAGATGGTGATCACAGTGCAGAGTCAGGACCGAGTGATGTTGCTTTGAGTCACTAGAAGGCATCAGTAAAGCTCAAAGTGATGTTACGAAATTGAAGACCAATACAAGCACATAATGCTACCAAAGTATCTAGAACAAAGAAACGGGACTCAACCAGACTCACCTGAACTCAGCGAATCAGAGTCCGAGTCATGCTCAGCGAGTCCCTAGGACTCGGACTCGCCAGACTCGCCAAGTTACTCGTCAGACTCGCCAAGTTGGCGAGTTTGGCTCAAGCTTGCCAAACTCGGCGAGTCCCGAGCCCCAAACTCAGTCGGCGTCAAGCTAAAGTGAAGACCAAAAAAAAATTAGTTTGCAATGCTTTTTCAATTCCGTTTTTTTTTGTTAATTATCTCCTATCCCTAAAAGTGACCTTCATTTCATTCACTTGCAAAAATAGGAGTAAAGTGAGTTGGGAAGAAAAACAAGGGTGCATAGAAGAAAAACCAGCAAGGAGGAAGCTCAAGTTTTCTTCAATTTGTCACATTGGAGCTGCATTGTGTTTGGATTTGGTGCATCAAGAGTTCGATAGGAAGAGTTTGCAGCTCATTTCAAGCTTGTTGTAAGAGGTAAGATTGTTTTTTTGAAGATTATTTTGTTTCTTGTATGCAAAAATTCCATTTTCTATCCATTTATTTTGAAAGTTTTACATTTTCTTTCAAAATCTTTTGTATGTTTGTATGTAGCATGTAGTATGTAGTTGTAGTGTTGTACGATGTAGGGTTTGTAAATTTTTTTTTTTTTAAAGTTGGGTTTAACAAACCCTACTTTAGTTTCTTTGAATGTATGTATTAATTTTATTTTGTATTTGTAATGTTTTATTGCAGCAAACTTCACTTTATTATTTGCCTCAACTTCAAGTTTCACAAAACTATCCTAAAATGTCTACTTCAGCTTCTAGACACCCCATTAGAAAGGACCATGCTTGGAAATATCATGAGGATTTTCTAGGGCAAGGAAAGGGGCAAACAAAATGTACATTTTGCAAAACAATATTCCATGGAGGTATATATAGACTGAAATACCATATTGCTGGTGTGCGTGGACATGATGTCGAACCATGCCTAAAAGCACTCCTTGAGGCCGTACGTGAATGTTATGTAATGGTTGAGGAAATAGAAAGGAAAAAAAAACAAAAGGAGGATCGAGCGGCCATTGGGAGAGAGGCAAATTTAGGAAGAGGGACACAGTTAGGTTGTGTTGGAGGCCCTTCTTCCTTACCTTCATATCGTCCCACTCAGTTTGCTACTGCTAGTGCTTCCGCTTCTACTTCTATAAGTGGTGGTGCCACCGCCACTTCTCATGCTCCTAGCACTAGTAGTTGTAGTGGGAGTGTTAGCATTGGACCTAGGATTCGTAAATCTAGGTTGGATTCCTTCTTTGTGCCTCGCACTACTCCTGCGTCCCAACCGTTGCTTGAGGGCATGGGTTGGAACAAGGAGGTCCATGATGCTGCTAAAATGGCAGTTGGCAGGTTTTGGACCTACAGCAATATTCCATTCTTTGTAGCCAGGTGAATGTTTTACTAACTTTTATGTTTGATTGTTTTAATTATTATACTTAACTTATCTCAATGAATTTTTATACTTAACTTTGTTAAGATATAGCCCTCGTGAATCTAACTGATGGCAAATCAATTGTTATATATATATGTGTGTGTGTGTGTGTGTGTGTGTGTGTGTGTGTGTGGGTGGTTATTTCGATGCTTGAAAGTCATTTTGAAGAGTGATATATTAACACACAGTCCCGATATGCAGATGGACAGTGAGCACGATATCTATAGTGCCACTGTGATTACATTGCAGTATGCACTGTAATGTAATCACAGTGGGCACGATAACTAATTATCGATCGCATTATACTAAACTAACGGAGCATGTAGTTCGGCAAATTAAACATATTAACAAACATATTGTTATGAACGGTTGCCTCACGTGGCAATTGCCATGTATGGACATGTCCCTACGTAGGCAACCTTTCCTCTTGCATATTAAAAAAACCGGATTCAATGGTGGGGATGATCAATTACTTACGGCAATCAGTCTTCCAGAATCGTTGTCATTATTCTTCGATCCACATTTTACAACAAACTTATCTCATTGAGTTTATTTGGGACAAGTCTCCTTATTGGCAAGAAATGGTTGATGCCCTTACCATAAGCAGGGCGGGGCTCAAAGCCCCTAGTGAGAGTGATTTGAGGGGACCCATTTTGTCTCAAATGGTGGATGATGTGAAGAAGGATTTAGATGAACAACACCAGATATGGAGCACTAAAGGTTGCACCATCATGACTGATGGTTGGATGGATAGAAGAAATAGAACTCTCCTTAATTTTCTTGTTTCTTCCGCAGGTGATTGATTAATTTTAGTTTCATATAGTCTTTAATTTTTTATTTTTTATCTAATGGTTTATTGAATGATCATTGACCTAGCTTTATTTTTTTATTTCAGCGGGCACCGTTATCATCAAGTCCATTGATGCATCTGCCCATTGCAAGAATGCCACCTACCTATGTGAGCAGATAGAGGAGGTGATTGATGATGTGGGTGAGGAGAACGTGGTACAGGTGCTGACCAACAATGCAGCAAATTATGTTGCTGCGGGTAAACTTTTGATTACAAACAATTTTGTTTGCAAATTAATTACTATCTTGTAGTTTGTACCTCCATTAATTACAATTTACAATGCAACAAATTATGTTGCTGCAAGTAGACTATTGATGGAGAGGCACCCATCTATAGTTTGGACTCCATGTGCTGCTCATTGCATTGACCTCATGTTGGAGGATATTGGAGAAATCCCATGGGTCAGGAGATGTGTAGAACGGGCAAGAAATGTCTGCAAATTTGTATATAATCATTCATGGGTGTTGGTTCTTATGAGACAATACACAGAGCAGAAGGAATTGCATCGTCCAGGAATCACAAGATTTGCCACAAACTTCCTCACATTGCAGTCCATGCTTATGTCTAAGTCTGCCTTGAGACGTATGATTGTTGGTGAGGAGTGGTCTTCCTCATCCTATGCTACCACCCCTGCAGGGAAAGATATGGCAGACTGCATTTTTTATGAGCAAGACTTTTGGGTCCCTTCTGATGAGATAGTGAAGGTAATTTTTTTATAAATTCTACAATTTAACTTCATGTTTTATAACTTATTATATGTATTCTCTTATTTGCTCATTTTTCTAAATTACACAATATTTTCAATTTTGCAGTTTGTTAAGCCCTTGGTGGTTTTGTTGCGAGTTGCAGGTGGAGATAAGCCCGCAATGGGCTATATATATGAGGGCATGGATAGGGCGAAGGAAGGCATCAGATTCGTCTATGGAGGAGATGAGAGCAAGTCTGGTCCCATTTGGGAGATCATTGATAGGAGACGGCATCATCAGCTTCATAGGCCCATCCATGCAGCAGCCTATTATCTGAATCTGGCATTCTGATTTATCCCTTCTTTCAAGGCTAATGTGGAGGTCCTTAATGGGCTATACTCAATCATAGAGAAGATGGGACCTGCTGGTACTTCTCAGATAGACCTTATTCGAGAGCTACAGTTGTTCTCAGATGCACAAGGGGAGACCTTCTCTCGTACTGTCGCCAAAGAGGGTAGGACAACTATGATGCCAGGTAAAAATAAATTGTAAGGCTTAATTTTAGTTTTATTGTATATTGTAACTTGTTAAATGAGTTCATGAGTGAGACTGATTTTATTTATTTTTCTCATTTCAAACTCAGATCATTGATGGAGCTTTTTTGGCCCAACGACACCAAATATTCAGAAGTTGGCCATTCGCATCTTGAGCCAACCATGCAACGCATCAAGTTGTGAGCGCAATTGGAGTATGTTTGAGCACATACACTCCAAGAGGCGCAATAGATTATCTGTGGAGAAGATGAATGATCTCGTCTTTGTTCCCTACAACCTCCGCCTAAGAATGAGAAAGAATGCATCAGTTGGCATCTCTCCTATCATTCTAGATGAGGTTGATCTTAAAGCAGAGTGGGCCAATGAGAGTCAGACACATCCTGAGATTCCTGCAGCTGTCTTTAGTGATGATGACACTAATTGGATCGACCAGGTAGATATAGAGGCTGAGGCTGTAGCCATGGCAGAGGAGGAACAGAGAGCACGAGCAGAGAGAAGAAATACTGAGACTTGGAGTGACACAGTTGTTCCTGATGTTGGTGAGCACGGCATGGTATCACGGGGAGCGACTATGGCTGCTGAATCATCCAAGACCTACCTTAAACGCCTTCGCAGGGGGCCAGAGCGAGAGGGTGCACGCTTCTCTGAGCCATAGGCTTGTAGTTGTATTTCCCTTTGGTATTTGTATGAAACATTTGATGATGATCATATGATGACATGGATTTTTTATTCCATGAGTTTTGTAATATTGTATACATTTGACAATATTTATATATCTATGTTTGTTATTTTCTTCGGCTACAATTTGCATTTATGCTTATGTGATTGATGTATACTTTTGTATGTAATCAAATGAGCCGAGTTTGATGATGTTATTGTGTCTTTAAGGTGTATTCAATAAAGGATGTCTAAAACATGTTTTAAATCTTTAAAAATCGCTAAATTTCTTGAGTTTTTCACTTTCCCGAGTCCAGTCGAGTCTGACGCCAAGTCCCGAGTCCGAGACCGAGTCCAAGTCCCGTTTCTTTGATCTAGAATCAAAAATGCAGAGCTGGAAACAGAAGAAAATCATTTTGTAAAACAAAACTGCCTTATTGTAAAGTAACTACCTATGGGTCCCCATTAATGCATTTAAAACAAAAGGTACACAAATTAGTTATTTCCCAGCTAACTGATCTACAAAATTGATGTAAAACAATTGAAGGTAGCTGAGAAAGTTGTTGAGAAGGCAATTGGGAAGTTATGGAAGTTACTAGGTATGGGATAAAGTTGTCACGCTTCTAGAAGACAGATTGCAGCCATTGGATGACTTCAATCCTGGCCACTGATTCAAATTGTAAAATCTATAAAAGGCCAATGCCTCTTAGATTTTAGACAGTTAGTAGATTAGGAGTAGAAGTAAAGTAGGACCGCTAAGCAGAAATTGTTGTACTGGCAGTTGAAGCAAATAATTGAACATTGAAGTATGGTGTTTGTTATTTGTTCTCTTTTGTTTGGATGGTTTCTTTTCATTTTTGGTCAGTTAGAGTTAGAGTTCGGTGATTTTAATGATGAAATGTGAGGGTATTTGATGTGATTTCAAGTTCATACCATTGGGGGCTTGTTGATTGTAGGTCTTTGTGTATGGTTAGTTTGAACCCAAAACTGTGCTTAGTTCAACTATGTGTGTTCTCTCAAGCTGCGCTAGAATTAGGTGCCTAAATGGATATCCATAGTCTAAAAATCCTTTTATCCCTTGGAGCTTGCACTATTCCTGTAGAGTGTGAGTATATCTCTAGGAAAGCAAGAACTAGTTTATAGAAATCTATCTACACGTAGCACCAACTGTTACCATCATTGTACTTAGGATTCCTAAACACTATCCTTTTGTTATTTATTTTCCGAGCTTGAGATCCAAGGCATCGTTAGATGCAAGCCATCTTGTTGCATCCATAAGTCCCCTCGGGTTTACTAGCAAAACACATCACTGCTAAGTTATCCTAAGTCGTCAAGACCTGACAGTTGGAACCTTGAGGTTATCCCCTATGATCAGCCTAAACAGCATTAGGGATTTCCTTATTCAAAAGAGGATAGGATACTTAGCATTCTATTCTATGTTGACCAAAAGAGTAGCAGTACAATTTCCCGTATCAACAGAATTAGCGCTAGAGGTAGGGGGTGTTAGGATTTTTGCATCAAGTTGAGTTTAATATGCGCCCTTTTAATGCTATATTTGGGATATGCTAGATCCTTGTTAAACTTGAAAAACTAAAAAGTCCCAAAAAAGTTGAAAAATCTGAAAAATACAAAAAGATTTTTGAGTCAATTGTCCTTATTTGCATCTGCAGGACAATTGTCCTTATTTGCATCTGCAGGACACTGCAAAATCCACAGCACAACAGGACACAGCAAAATACACAACACAGCAAAACACGATGAGCTGAACTGCTAGATATTTTTGTCAAGAGTCGAGCTAGCGCTACAAGGAAAGATAGTCTCAACCCTAAGGTGTTCATACAACCCGATAGTCTCAACCCTCCATGCTACAATAAGTTCACCCAATTTAGGAGTTTGATTGAGAATCAGTTTGGTCTCGATGAAGAGGTATGCTTGGAAAGCATGATGTCACCTTGGTGGTGTAGAGTACATCACACTCCTCATTCTGAATTAACTTGCTCGCTATGTCTGGAAGCAGTCAGTCAAGTCAAATCTCAGTATAAACTACTGGAATCATTGGAGGAGTGCATTGCAAATAAAGTGTGGACTGCGCACCTTGGTGTTGATGACTACAGAAGGATGCAAAATCATTGCAGCACCACACCGAAGATGAATGGGAAGAGTTGCCAGCTGCTGGCTCAGATGAACCCACCGATCACAATTTGGCAGCAAATGAGTTTGTTGTCCTTGCACCTAAAGAGGAAAGAGTTGAAGATGAAGGAGATGAGCAAGTTAGTCTCGTAGATCAGCCTAAGGCCGAAGAATAGTTTGCAAAAGCCTCGCCAATGGAAGATGCATTCCAGGGGTCAGTTGAAGATGTTTTTGACGATCAAGGTATTGAAGGATCCTTGCTATTTGAGGATACGCTGACAAAAATGCATGCATGGTTTATGCAACTTGAAGATGCACCAACATGTGAAGCACCCCACTTTCCTGAGTTCAATTTCAGGAATGATTTTCAGCCTGTGCAACCTGCTCTAAAATTTGATGCTAATTTGCACACACTAAACGCGAGCAAGATGCTACACCACCAGTTGTGACCTCCCCCTCCCAAAGCTGCTAAAGATCTCCCACCGCACAGCTCAGAAACACGCCAAGTTGTTTCTTTCCCATCTGCTGTTAAATTTGAATATTTTGTTTGATTCTGAATGTTTTGGGAAAGCAACCTATATATGGATTGACCATGGACCTAATGAACCACACCAACTATTAATACTGCCCGATGTCATGGTTAAACCTAAGAGTGGCCCACTGAAAATTCTTTTTTCAGAATGCAAAGACAAATCAGCCAGACTTAGGACTGTGCCCTTTACCTTGTTGCTGTTACACATATTGAGAAATCATCCTAGGTCAGGGATGCATGCATACAGTCCGCATTTTGTACAATCGGTTTCTCCTTGTATATAGTTAGTTAGGTTTTTCCTTTTTTTGTTTTAGAGTAGTTTGTTTTTTTTTTCTTAGTTTAGATTTCTTGTTTTCTACTTTAGAGTAGTTTGCTTCACTTTCTTTAGTGTAGGTTTGCTTTCGAGGGGGTTGTCTCCCTGGCATTTTTGTAGGGGTGTGTGTGTTTTGCCTAGCTTTGGTGTATGAAGTCAGGATGTGTTCCAATCCATTTTTTGGATGCCGACTTTGGTAGAGCACCTAATTGACGGTTGCCCCCGTAGTCAGCTCACTTGGTCCAAAGCTTAGTCATTTTAAAAATTTAGTTGCTTACTGGATCTTGTCACCTACATTGCAATCATCGCACATCAAATGCTTACTATTGCTTAGGTCTGTTGTTTTGTCAAAGGGAAGTCATTGCAAGTGAAAATTTTGAAATTCTGCTTCAGCAACCACTGTAACGCTCAATCCCACGTAAGTTTCGTTGCTTACTAGCCAAAGTGAAAATGAAAAAGAGAAAAGAGAAAAAACAGAAGAAAAGAAATTGAAAAGCAAAGAAATATCAAAATGTTTGGCTTTGGGAGTGTAGACACCTCTACCAATATTCAAAAAGAAATTTTACCGGAAATAGAGCAATCTCTGTGAGCTTACAGGCGATAACCTCGTTGGGGCTATAGAAACTCATTGGCAGTGAAACAATATCCAAGTTGCTTATGAAGTTAAAGTCGCCCTACGTAACTTGCCATGACTAAACAATGATGTCACAACTTTCTTTAAGCTGGAATGAACTTCATTGCACACACTTGATTCCCAAGATCGATGACTTGACTCAAATTGTAACCTCATTTTTACTTTGAATCCACCTTTTGTTATTTTAGTTTGTGGGTATAGGCCAGAGATTTTGGTTTGATCCGGATAGTCATCCTTGAACATTTCCCAACCGAGTCGCCATTTGTTGTGCTCACACCACACCCCATCTCCTTGATGGGTCCCCCCTTCCGTACCCCGCCCACAAGAGGGGACTCTGAGCAAGGTCGCCTTCTCTCATGCTTGGAAATACCAAAAATCCCCGTGAATAATGCAAAAGATCTAACATGCAAAGCAATACTGATATGATGAAAAGAAAAGTTTGAACATTTTATGAATTTTTCGCCTTTGAAAACCCCATCTAAAACCTTGAGCTTCGAACCACTTAGGGCATTTGCAAAGCAAGATTTTGGTATTTTGCATAGTGGTGCATCATTTTATGTAAGCCTTGTTTTCGCCTACAAAAACCCCATGAAAAAGAAGTGCTTGAAGCATCAAAACAAGTAAGAGGAGGAAATTTTTGGCATTTGTTCAAAGAAAATGAAATTGTTTTCCTTTCTTTATCTCCTATGAAAACCCAAACATAATCCCGAAGCAAACAAGAGCAATGTATAAAGTTTGCCCTTTCTAAACCCATCAAAACCACCAAAAGGCTAGCGTTGAATGTGAAGTAGAAGTTCAAATTAAACCGTTTACCATTGCTCCTATTTTGGTCGATGAAAAAAAAATCACCGAAAGCGATGTTATTATTAAAGCACATGAGCATACAATTTCGTTGAGGCCTCTATTATGCCAACAAAAATGCCAAAGAAGGAATGCCAAACATTTAAGGTATAAAATTCGCAAAAGCCTAAGTTCGATGATGTAAGGAAAAATGCCGAAATAAGTCTATTTTGCTGATATACATGCCAACGAAATTATAAGTGAGGTCAAATAAAATAAAATCCATATGATTCAGAGCCAAAACATCTTCACTCCACTTTAGAAAGCTCGATAACCGAAAAGTGCTTTTAAAATGAAAGTGGAAAGAATAAAGTTTGGATTTTTTTTATGAACTTATAGCTCTCTAACAAAAGCTCGTAAAGTGCCAAAACTAAGGTGAATCAATATGTTTGAATGTTTAGGGGTTGCCTTGTAAATATCGAGAAATATATCGACAAACTCCCAGGAGCGAAACGTTAATAAAATACTAAGAGGGGGGCATTCAAATCGATTTTAAAATGCTTATGACAACGCCTTTCGTTATAGGGCCTTCAAAGTGTTGTTGAAAATGTCGAGCAATGGGCCTTGTGGTCCAATTTTTTTTTACCTTTTTTAATTATCGTCCTCATAAGGCCAATAAAATTATTAGGATGTTAAAACAAATGAATGAAAGAGATAAAGCGATTTCTTATTTTCCCCTTCACATCGCTGAATAAAATACCGATCAAGGCATTAATGATGAATTAAAGTATAAGGTTTGGACTCTTCCAATGAAAATATCAAGTGACTAGGCATTAGAAATAAGACCAAAACAAAGGCAACTTTGGGCCTTTTAGCCAAAAGAAAAATTCGGGAAACCTCCTAAAGGGTCGAAAATAATATCGAAATGCAAACATTTATAAGGCAATTGAATGAATGGGTAATTGATCTTGGGTTTGCTTGTCTGTACAAGATAAATGGCACCAAAGGGCAATAGCACGACGTTGGGTTCAAAGGAAGTTTGGAGAGCGAATTAAAGAGTGAATGATTAACTCGTCAAATGGCTCTGATGGTGGGATCCATGAAACATGTTATGTAGATCCAATACACAGACAAAGATGTGATCGTGATAAATCTGAAGGATGAAGATGTAGCACGCAAGATAAAGATGGTGATCACAGTGCAGAGTCAGGACCGAGTGATGTTGTTCCTAGTCGGTAGAAGACATCAGTCGAGCTCAAAGTGATGCTGCGAAATTGAAGACCAATACAGGCAGAAAATGCTACAGGTAGTATCCAAAATCAGAAATGCAAAACTGGAAACAACAAAAAATCATTTTGTAAAACAAAATTGCCTTATTGTAAAGTAACTACCTATGGGTCCCCATTAATGCATTTAAAACAAAAGGGACACAAGTTAGTTATTTACTAGCTACTTGATCTACAAAATTGATGTAAAATAGTTAAAGGTAGCTGAAAAAGTGTTTGAGAAGGCAGTTCAGAAGTTATAGGCTCGTTAGGCTTGATGTTTGTTGGTAATCCAAAGGGAATTACATTTGAATCATTCTTTCACTTCTTTGTTGTGGCTAGAAATTCATCATCGGATTTAGCAATTATGCAATGCTTCTGCTTCAAATGAATTGAACTTGAACGGACCAAAATTAAAGGGCAAAGGGTTAGAAGGATCTAAATCTACTCCTAAAGGCAATGATATCAATAGATAGAGCTTTAATGGACGAATTCCAATTAAACCAATGTCTGGTTCGTCAAGATTAACTACAGCTCCAATAGAATTGGTGCAATCTTCCAAGGATGTTGAAGGATTTTCACTCCAGAAAGTGCATTTGAATACCCAAAACGACGCAATCCAAACGACTATCCACAATTGAACTTAGCACGAATTTAGTGGCTCAAGCTAACTTTACACTACAACTTATAATCAACAAGACGCAAAAAGTATGAACCATGGAAATTCATCAAACACCATTACATTCTCCATCGAAATCAAAGCATTACTCTACTTCTACTATGAGAAAGGTGAAACCATCCAAACTTTAAAAAATAACTTAAGTGGACACCATCAGAGAACAATGTTTCACGTTTATTATCTCAAAAACTTATTGCAACAATTTCATACAAATCTCCCCTTTTTACAAATGAAGGTATCGCCCCCTTATATAGACCTCCAGCCTTGATTATATGCAAACCTGTTGTGACCATTTCACACATCGCCCCATCGCAAATGGGGACCCCCTCTTTTTGCTCGTTTTTCGCTCGTTTTCGCTTTCGTTTTTAGGGTTTTGTTAGTTAGTTAGTCGTCTGGATTTAGGGTCAAGCCTTAGGGTTTTAAATTTTGTTTTTTCAGGCCAAAAACCCAGTCGTTTTTGAGAGCTTTTGAGCTTCCTTTTCTAGGATGCAAATTTTGAATGCAATGAATTCGCCAAATTGGTCTAATTTTCAATTGGAATGTTAATGCAGAGCTTAAATTTGTCTAAGTATTGAAAGTGAAATGTGAATTTTTGTCCGATTGAATATTTTGACCAAATTTTGACTTTTTTGATTTTGATCCCGGGCATTGGAATTGATTTGTTTTCGCCTCGTGAAGTGTTAAAAGGTGAAAAATCATGTTATTTTGGCCTGTAGGAGCAAAATCGCTCCTGTCCCTCAGTGAAGGACGGGAGCTCATTTTCAAATATCTCATCATCCCTGCAGAGTCCAGACAAATTTCAAGTTGGAAGTGATGGAGAACGGCGATATCTTTCCATTGAATATAAATTGAAGATTTTCATGAGCACAGAA
Organism: Cryptomeria japonica; assembly: GCF_030272615.1. Lineage (NCBI taxonomy): Eukaryota > Viridiplantae > Streptophyta > Pinopsida > Cupressales > Cupressaceae > Cryptomeria > Cryptomeria japonica. Next base: position 14,613,437 of record NC_081407.1, read on the forward strand.
ATGCCTCCAGGAGGAAAATCGCTCCTGTCCCTCAGTGAAGGACCGGAGCTACAAATTCAATTTCGCCTTGTCCTTGCAAGATTTTGATGACTTAATGATTTGAGGACGTCCAAAGGAAGATGCTTTGCCAAATGAATATAATTTGAGATGCAAAAACGAAGGAGAATGACCTATATTGACCAAATCGCTCCTGTCCCTCTCCAAGGGACCAGGGCGAGGTACCTTGTAGCTCTCGTCCCTCTCCCAGGGACCAGAGCGATTTCCTTCATTATGCAAAATCCAGACAAAGGTCAAGGCAAGTTTACGTTCAAAAACAAGGAAAAACATGAGATAAATGCGTTGAATATAAACTTGGAACCTGGCAAAGTGAGGTAAAGGCTACAAAAGGAAAATCGCTCCTGTCCCTCTCCAAGGGACCAGGGCGATACAATGGTAATATTACTTCCTATGCAAGTTCAAGGTCGATCCAAGTCAAGACAAGATGGCGAGGGACACTTCAAGACCTTTTTAGCAAGCACAAACATTCAAGGGTCGTCGCAATGATGAAATTCGCACCCTATAGCCTAGATCGCTCCTGTCCCTCAAGAAGGGACTAGGGCGATGTTGAATGCATTAGTCATTTCATGCAAAATTTACGTAAGGACAAGATGTTGCAATGTTTTAGAGGGTCCATGGTATGATAAAAAGATGATGTACAAGGGTTTTGAACGTAAAATGATCATCATTTTGAGCATAGAGACTATATCGCTCCTGTCCCTCTCCAAGGGACCAGGGCGATTTGCTTTGGATTCCTCGTTTTGCTTCAAGTTCAAACTAAGTCAAGACGTCATAAGATAGCATATGGTCCAAGGCATCGTTTGAAGATAATTCGCAAGAGTGTTGAACGTCCAAACATTGCCAATCAAGGTAAAAGCTCACATCGCTCCTGTCCTTTGGACAAGGACCAAGGCGATACTATCAAAAATACTTACGTTCCTTCAAGATCAAAGCAAAGCGAAGTTAAGTAAGGTGAAGGACGACGTCTAGAGGACATTGCAAAGGAGATCAAAGTGTAAAGTTGCCAAGGTCAAGGAAAAGAACGTGGATCACTCCTGTCCCTCTCCAAGGGACAAGGGCGATGGTCCCTTTAATACGTCCAAACACATAATGAAGACAAATGGAATAAGCGCAAAAGGAATGAGCATAGATGTTATTCGCTAACAATGAAAGATCGAAGTTAAAAGATGCATATTGAACGTGGAAATTTGGAGATCGCTCCTGTCCCTCTCCAAGGGACAAAGGCGATGAACACTCAAAAGACATTTAAGTACGCATGCAAGATGATCAAATTCGAAGGACTCATCATGATGATCGATTTTCAACGCGAAGATGAAGGAGTTGGACGTAAGAAATGCAAAATCAAGATCAAAATCATGGATCGCTCCTGTCCCTCTCCAAGGGACCAGAGCGATGAGGTACGTCCCTTCCTTTTTCCAATTTTGGCGCCAAGTAAGCAATTCGAATTTTCCTCAAATGCTAAATCAATTTAAAAATTGAATATCCATTTTATTTAGCATTTAATATGGCGTTATCTTTTATTAATTATTTTTTGCCTTTATTTAAAAATCGAAATTCACATTTAAAAAACGCAAGGCATTAATAATTAATTAATTAATTAATAAAATCGATTTGGAGCGCTCAATTAGGCAAGTCGGCCTTGTTATTTTATTGCAAATCATTTAAAAAATGGTTTTATTAAGCAAGTCGGCCTAGGGGATGAAAAGGTGTGAACGCTATATATAAGGGGAGTGGAAATTTTTGTTTTCACATAATCATTTTTACCTTTCTTCATGCGAATTGAGAAGAAGCGAAGGTGATGCAAAGTATATCATCAAGTTTGGAGTGCGAATTGCGTTGAAGTGTGTTCAAAGGTGGTGCGAATTCAAACCAAGGGTGGCGCTTAGTTATCAAAGGGTGGTGCGGATTTGAAGACCATATCAAATGCGAACTTGAGGATACATTAAGGCGAATTTGCTAAAGACTTGGAGGATTTGTTTGAGCGATTTGTCAAGGACAAATTTGAAGATCATTTAAGACCACGTCTAAGGCGATACTTGAAGATCACGTTCATTCCAAGGGTGGCAAAGTCAATTTTGAGGAGACCACATTGAAGACTATTTTATACCTCAAATTTTGCCTAGGCGAATTTTCTTTTTGCATTTTAGAGTTAGCTCTCTATCGAGGTATGGCGATTTAATTATTATTGCTTTATTCATTCATCGTCGTATTTTGAAATTTTGAATTTTGAATTTCTCTTAGCTCAATCGTTGTTTTTAGGAAATGATAACTCTAAAGACTTATCATGAGGTTTCCTAAAAAACTTTATCTCTCTAATCACCGCTATTTATTGCAAAATCTAGTTCTTATAATGAAATGTTGTGTAGGTATGGCGACCCCAAAGGCGGGAGCATCCACCAGCCGCTCAGCTCTCATGAAAGAAGATCAGAGGACCGAAGAGGTGGAGACCAAGATCGTGTCGAAGTGGAGCAACATTGGAGATACCAACTTGGGGAACTTTAGCACGAAGAAGTTCCGAGAGGTCCCTTACATCGGCAAGCCATCACCTGTCGCCCGGAGAATAATAGAGAGTGGCATCATTAAGGCGGCCGGTTTTCCTCCAGCTATTCAGTGCCACGAGTTGATGATCGAGTGTGCCCGTCACTACAATCCACAGTCCAGGACAATTGTGTCCAATGAGGGAAACACTTTGGCGTACCTTTCAGAGGAAGCCATAAGTGAAGCCTTCCATCTTCCAGAGCACAGGGACATGATATGCAAGAGCATTGAAGGAGCCAGATCAGTGTACGATGATGATCCAGATGCTTGCCTAAGCATAATCAACAAGAACTGGCTACTTAAGAGTCGTCCCCGTCTAAGCAAGGTACCGAACACACCGCATCGGATTGATTTCCAGGAGGAATACAGAGATTTGATTACTATGCTCAACAGAGTTACAGGAGCACCTCATGCCTTCTATTTTGAGAAGTGGATGTTTTATTTCATCCAGGTGATTGTTCAAGGAAAGGGTACAATACATTGGGCTAGAATAATTAGCCATTGCTTAGACGTACAGTTGAGAAGACTCAGGGCTACTAAGTCCTTCCACATGAGTTCGTACGTCATCTATGCATTGATCGGGAGTGTTGAGTACGCAGGACTACCTCACAGAGGAGTGATTGGAAGAGGACCCGGCGAGGTTAGAGCTTGTGAATCCTATACCTACTTGCATCATCCGCCAGGGAAGAACTACAAGTTAGTCAATGATACTTTCACGATGAACATCACGAGGACGTTGCAAGGTGGAATTCACAACAGATTATCTCAAGATGCCCAGGAGTTCATCAAGAGGTACGGTGCTTGGTTCATTCAGTTTCCCAAGTTCACTTACATTAGAGTGCATGGATGTCCTTTACCTCCATACATGTTGCCGAGGTACCCGACAGACAGAATTGTGTTACTTGAAGTAACAAGGCAGTTGGCAGCATATGTGAAGGCATTCAGACACAGACATCAGAATGAAGTCCAGGTACCTATTATTTTGGGTAATTCAGTTGAGGTATGTCCTAATGTCTTAGCCATGGATGACGCAGAGAAGGAGTTAGCCTTGTATTCTTTTTCATCTTTTGCTTGGAGGAATAGTTTTGATCCATATGGACATTTAGAAGAGACGGTCGATAGAAGATTTAGACATGAGCACCAAATTGAAGATTTTATGATGAACCTCCTAGATGATCTTGAAGCGAAACGAAAGATACATTCTAGATTGCCTTTGGATTTCATCAAGAAATGTAGGATATACAGAGTGGCCGACCAAGCTCAGGACAATGGCAGGCACATCCAGTCTTCATATGATAGAGAAAGCAAAACAATAAGTTTGAATTGGAATGAGCCCGAGGCCGTGGATTTAGATGATTTGATGGCACCAGTCTTGTCTTGTACTCGCAGATGGGTAGACGTTCAGCATCAGAAGTTGAGAGAACAAGGCGTAGCTATGTCTTTTACTTTGGAAGAAAAACCAGCCGAAGGTGGAGCAAGTGTTAGTGAAGGCAATCCTAATCCTAGGAATTCAGGTGAGGGTAACCTTCGATGTGCCAGTGAGGGCAATCTCCATTCGAGAGGTTCAAAAAGAAAGGAAAGATCAGAAAAGAAGGAGTCTTCCAAGAAAAAGCAAGGTGCCAACAAAGATCAAGCACCAGGTACTTCTTCCAGACCAGAGAATAAAACAGTTCGAGTGGAAGAGTCCATGGAATCGATGGTACAGAATGACAGACAGGAGGAAGGACAGGCACAGCATGTTTCGTCAGATGGATCTCTCCAAGACTATGATTTAGAAGAAGATAATGAAGTGACATCTCCTCCCAGACAAGAAGAAATAGTACATAAAGAAATTCAAGTTCAAGAGACAAGATCGAATATCCCAGATTGGTTGAAGGAAAGATTGACTAAGGTGATCGTAATTGAGGACGAGGACAATGCAATTGATTTAGAGAGCCTTGTTGGACGTTCACATGTGATAACAGAGAAGAAGAAGGCTACAAAGATGTCCAAGATGATTCGAGATGAGACTGGATCTAGAAAACTGCAGATAGCTACACCGGCAGCAGATAAATATGAGGGTGAGATCCTAGCAGAGGATTATGATATACAGACTTTTGAGTTAGGACCATCCACAGCGGAGCAGACTTTAGATGATGCCACCGACACATTTGAGGCATTGAAGGACAAGTTTAGAGAAGAGGTGGAAAAGAATAGAAAGCTTGAGAGAGAGGTCGGTGCATGGAGGACATATTTCAGTCACCTCAATGAACCTTTGGGACGTCAGGATCCAGTTAGATCACCAGTGCAAGCACCCTCCAATCCACCCTCACAATCAAATATGTTGCAAAGTTTAGGGCACCAACCCAAGGAGCTACAACCCCTGATTTAGGGCACCAACCCCTACCTATTTTATGGGCTACAACCCCTGCTAGTTTATGGGCACCAACCCAAAGGAGCTACAACCCCTGCACCGAGCTACAACTCAGTGATCACAATGAAAGCATCAAATACAAAAGCAATTATTCTGTTACAAGTGAATCTTGTAACCATTTCATATACCTTACTCTGTCGGTGAGACACCTCTGCTACATCGATACACCTCTTTCTCTGCTATTGTTGCTTTACCAGTTCACCTCTTTCTCTATCGGTTCTCACTTCTTTCAACTACTCTGCTGCTCTCCACCGATACTAAACTCAATCGGTTCTATGCCTGCCTTCTCTACAATTACCTTTTCTACGTCTATGTCGGTATGGACACTATCGGTTTTGCACTTCTACCGATTGAACACTTCAACCTCGTTTTCCCTCACACTCAGTCTCTTCTCTATCTCCTTGATGAGCACTTGACTGATCTGATGCAGCAACACTATCTTCTTTTGTTCAGCAGCTATATACAATATCTTTTAGCTTGCATATTTATATCCCAGTCTTCCTGCCAAAAGCCAATTCAAATCACAGGTGGTTAGGGTTTTCTCCACTAATCACAAGGCACATCGAATCCAATCAAATCTGATCAGATCTCAGCTCAAAGTTGTCTACCTGCACATATTTGCCATTTTTGTGCCTTCCAGAACACGCCTTCCTATTTCAGCAACCTGCAATCAATCTATCGGCACACCCCTTGGTCAATCACCATTAATGGCACGATGGATTGCCTCACCAACTCTGATCTACATCCAGACAATCTGCATCGATCAGTGCACGCCATGGATATGGTCAGATCCGTCCTGTCTCGAGCCGCAACCCCTCTGCAATCACCCATCAGGCTTCGCAATCACCATTAATGCTAGACCAACTGCCAACTACCTCATTGATACTCTACACCGATCTGTGCAAGTTCGCCACTTCACCTCTACGTGGCATTACTGTCAGTATCCACCTAGGCACACTGCTCTGACGGTTCAGCTTAGTCACCGACCACTCACATAACCAGTACACACATACCGGTTCACTGACCCTACCGGCCATCACCATTTCCATACTACCGATGTACCCCTTATGTCTACACTTCACTGCTCTGTCGGTGAAACGCCTCTGTGAATATGTTCACTTGCCGGCACCATAGCAACTACCGACAACTCTCCTTATTCGTCAGTTTGCTGAACTCCTCTTTATCAGGTGAGAACCTTATCTTCCTTGTCTCTTCTCTGATGTTTCACTGGTTGACATAACATGTCAACTATCACCAATGCAGATTCCGGTAGATGTGTCTGCTGGTGGACAACATACTTTCCTTCTTGTCGGTGAGACACATTGATGACACCAAGTCATCAGACTCCAACTGTTCTGCATCAACCTTCCTTCAGCATCCTGGTATCACCATGTATATTCCTACAGACTCAATAGCATCCTTCTTCATCAAATTGGTTCTCCTCTCAACTGGTTTGTTAGGATGACAAACACACCATCTCGACATCTCATTCTTTCTTCAATGTCCCGGTAGCACACCTTGTTTTCACTTGATTATCCGGTGTGCATTTCTGATCTCATGCTTTGGAGGCTTCCTCATCTTCTACTTGTACATCCGGTCTCTGCATTCAATCACCTGTCTATCTCACGGAATCATTCTGCCGATACAAGTGTGACTTTACCGAGGGGAGGATACATCTTCAACATGACATATGTCCCGATGGTTATCCATTTGTCATCTTGCACACAGAGGCAACATACTCTGTCAACCTATCACCTAGCTTGTGATAGCTTCTTCATCCGGTGGGAGTCCTGCTAGTTATTGTTACACTAGCAATCTAGTGGCCTGCACAAACTTCACCTCCGGTGTTGATGTGATCCAAATAGCATTCCACCACTTCAGCACAATCAATGTCCATCATGTAGTCTCTTCATTCCGGTTGTATGCACCACCATATCAACAACCCTTTTTCTGAGTGGAGTGGTCACTTTACTGCACCTTTCGCATACTGGTATGTGTCGGTTCACGTAGTCTCTTCAGCACAATCAATGTCCATCATGTAGTCTCTTCAGCACAATCAATGTCCATCATGTAGTCTCTTCATTCCGATTGTCATCACACTCTAATGCCAACAGCCTCTTGTTCACTTTGTTGACATCAATGTCAATGATACTGGTAACGTCCTATAGCATTTGACATCAATGACAACACAATGCCAACAATCTCCCCCTTTGGCATTGATGTCAACACATGTAGTATCCGATATACTACAGTATCTTTCTCCCCCTTTGACAACAATGGCAAAGGGCACTATCAGGAATCTTTCTCCCCCTTTTTACGTGGTGTATCTCCCCCTATGAAGATTATGCACAACATCATCTCAATCATCAACACTTGAAATGGGAAGCTCAGGCACCAAACAACCCTTAACAGCATACACCAATCTCTCTCCTCCTTTCGCTCAGAACCAGTTGAGGAATGAATTTTTTCTCTTGTGCATGTGGTCCTACCGGTTTGCCAGATTTCTCTTATCTTCTGGTTCCAATTACCTCTGCTACCATTCATTTCACCTGTAGCAGTAAACCATCTTCCATGTGTAGTCAAGGCGGTAACTACACACACACCTGTTACTTTAGGTATGTTTGTCGTTGCGCCAAAAGCTCGAGCCATCAATGCCCGCTACAAACGCCAGATATACCCAGATCCACAGGAGGTGGGAGAAAGCCTTGTCACCAATCCTGAGGGCAAGTTGAATGCCTCACTGACTAGGGGGCCAGCGAGACGACCTACAATCCCCCCCTCAACGAGACCTGCGGGATTTGAACCCGTGACCCAAGGCTCTAATACCAGTTACTTTAGGTATGTTTGCCATTGCGCCAAAAGCTCGAGCTATCAGTGCCCGCTACAAACACCAGATATACCTAGATCCACGGGAGGCGGGAGAAAGCCTTGTCACGAATCCCGAGGGCAAGTTGAATGGCTCACTGATTAGGGGCAGCGAGATGACTTACAATTTCTTCCCTGAGGAAGGAATTTCTTCAATCTTTAGCCAAATTTCACATTTTCCAAGAATTTTGTCCTAAAGGAAGGAAATTCCAACACTTGGTCAATTTTTAACTTTTCCAAGAATTTTGTCCTGAAGGAAGGAATTTCCAACACTTTGTCAATTTTTCACTTTTCCTGGAATTATGTTGTGAAGGATGGAAATTCCAACACTTAGTCAATTTTTCACTTTTCTTGGAATTTTGTCTTGAAGGAAGGAATTTCCAACACTTTGTCAATTTTGTCCTAAAGGAAGGAAATTCCAACACTTTGTCAATTTTTAACTTTTCCAAGAATTTTGTCCTGAAGGAAGGAATTTCCAACACTTTGTCAATTTTTCACTTTTCCTGGAATTATGTTGTGAAGGATGGAAATTCCAACAATAAGTCAATTTTTCACTTTTCTTGGAATTTTGTCTTGAAGGAAGGAATTTCCAACACTTAGTCAATTCTTCACTTTTCCTAAAGATCTATCCTGAAGGAAAGAATTTCCAACACTTAGTCAATTTTTCACTTTTCCTAGAATTTTGTCCATTTCACTTTTCCTGGAATTTTGTCCTGAAGGAAGGAATTTCCAACACTTGGTCAATTTTTCACTTTTCCATCTTTTTAGGAAAAATTTGAGTTTCGAAGTTCAGGAGGGGAAAATTCTCTCCCTTGGCCAATTTTGTCATCGTCTCAGAAGTTGGGCGAATTTTCATGCCTGAAAGATTATTTTTAGAATTTTTTCCCGAGGGAATTTTCTTTTTCAATTTCATTCTTGACTTCTTCCTTGCCTTGGAATTTCTATCTTCAATCCATCCCAGGCTATGGAATTTTGATGCTATGGAAGAATTCATCTTTGGAAGAAAAATTCCTTCCATATCTTTGTCCAGCGCTCTAATGCACACTTGGGCGCTAATTCACCCCCATGGAGGTATTTCATGTCTTGGAAAGAATTCCTTTACCCCCCTGTCTCTTGGGCGCTAATTCACCCCCCATGGAGGTATTTCATGTCTTGGAAAGAATTCCTTCCATATCTTTGTCCAGCGCTCTAATGCACACTTGGGCGCTAATTCACCCCCATGGAGGTATTTCATGTCTTGGAAAGAATTCCTTTACCCCCCTGTCTAGCACTCTATCCTGATGCCTAGGCGCAAATTCCATGCAGTGGAGGAATGTTGACTTTTCCTTATCACCTCTATTTTGGCGCCCAACTTTTTGTCTGGGCAGAATTTCTATGCAAGGGAGGAACTTTGGGGTTGGAGGAAAATTCCTTGACACCCTCATTCTAGCGCCCTTACCTAACCTTGGGTGCCAATTTGGTGTGATGCAAGATTTTTGGGGGTGGAGGAATATTCCTCCACACCCCCATTTTGGTGCCCAACTTTCTACATGGGCGTGAATTCAGCAAGGTGAAGGAAAAAGTGGTGTGAAGGAAAATTCCTACACCCCCTCAATTTTGCACCCACCTCCTTGAAAGCCATTATGCCTTGGCAAAGATTTATCAAGACTTAGTCAATTTTTTGCTCGTTTACAGATCAGGATGTCATATACTTAGAATTGACGTGGATATTTTCTGCCTTTGAAGATTTTTCGAGCTTTTCCACTTTAGGAAAGAATCCAAACTTAGCCATTTTTTATCAACTGTCTACTTTTTCAACTTTCTAGATTTAGGCCAATATTTAGGAATGATCAGTCTTTAATGTCGAGACCCCTACCTGTGAAGAACCTACCAAAAATAGACTTATCAAAAAAAATTACTTCAAAATGTCAAAATTAGGGCAAATCGAGGCAAGATGACACTTACTAAAAATAGAAACTATTAAAAATAGTAAGTTTGATTTTTGGCGAAATAAAGACAATCCGGGAGGCAATGAAATACCTAAAAAATAGGAACTTTTTAAAAATAGAAAGTTGCTTAGAATTCGCTCAAATTTCACAGGCGGGTTCCTTAGAGGGTTCTAATTCCAATGCAATCTCAATTTTTTCAGAACCCTAAGGAAAAGACCTCAAATCTAAGTCTGAAGGGCAAAAACCAAAAATAGACCAAACGAGTTCCAAACTTAGCCAAATTCACTCAAACAACTTGCAGACTTGATCAAATTTCACCAAAATACTTGCAGACCGAAGAGATCGTTGGGATTTCTGCGAAAAGACCAAAAGAAACACAACCAAAACACCAAGAGGACCTAAAAAGTAGGGGGTCCCCATTTGCAATGGGGAGATGTGTGAAAATGTCACAACAAGTAGCAATACAATTTCTCGCATCAAAGGTACTCAAATGGGATGAAGTAAAGAGCAACCCTAGAAAACACACCAAATTTGATTCATATGAAGTGGGTCTTACATGATTTCCCAGTGTAGGCAACATAATGCATTTCAGTTGTCCAAGGTGGATGGAGAGGAGTTACCTATCCCAATCAATGGGATACACCTCAAGCATTGCTATTAAAGTGAAGAAATACTTTTGTACATATTGGAGTAGTTTTCTTTGAGTCAATAAGTGTTGTTACACAATGTTTTAGGTTTCTTTTCTTCCAAACACTGATGCACAATTTGCTTTTCCATTAGGGACTGCAATTTTTGGCTTTATTTAAATGTTCAGTTAGCTGTTTTAAGGTATCAGCAATTGGTGATCATGTCTCGTATTGAGTTTGTTTCAAATCTCTTTGACTCTTTTGCCCATTGGATTGTAAAAGACAGCTTGTCTTACAAGTTTTAGCAGGTAAAACAATCACAGAGGTTGCCAAAAGTGTTGGTCTTTTTAATTTCTTTTGTCCAAAATAGCCTATAAACAGGAGCTCATGATATTCAAGAGTCAATTTAACTGGCCTTAAGGCATATTTTGAGGATTTCCATACGGTTGAGTTAATAAGTGTTTTGCACATTTTCTATGTCATCATGCTGTCTTTGTTGAAGAGTTTTGTTTTGAAAAAGTGTCAAAAGACTCGAAACCCATGTTGCATGTGTTTGGAGGGAGTCTCACATCACGTTTTGAGTCTCATTGAAACTAGGTCAGGTTTCTTAGGGTTCTGGTTATATTTGTTTCCCTCCACAGTTTGTGCATGCTACTAAGGTGGCCACGACTGTTATAGGGCAGCATGTAAGGCTACAAGGTCATGAAGATGATTGAAAAGGTCCAAGGAGTCGTCATTCCTCACCAATGAAGAACCATGCATGTGGAAGACAAAAGGAGTGTCAGGTCTGTTTGTACTATCACTGGTAAGAGGAAATGCTTGTAGCCTTTAATGTTGTATGCATTTTTGGTGAATCTTCTATATGTATCTTCTGGAAAATGTATTTATGACAGCCTTCGTGAGATTGTATAATGGGAAGACAGCATAGATACGGTATGACTCCCATTCTGAGGTTTCATCAAGAAGGAAAAAAGTCATGACGTTGTGAAAGTTCTCTCTAAGAGGTTCTGTACCATTTACCCAGGGCATCAAACAAGAGATTGTTTATCATGAAAATCTTGTGCAGGGTTTTCTTGCAACACGAGGGGTTTTCTTGCAACACGAGTGATAATGTAATGCATTGTCTTCTGCTTGTACTTTTCTGTCAAACACTAAATGAGGGATGTAAGACATGTAAGCTCCCAACAGATGTCCAAAACCAAAGAGGGGTTATTCACAGTTAAAAACTTGTTAAGGATCAATACTCTGCCAGCAATAAAGGGGCATAATAGAAATGAAAAAAATCTCTTGTATGTTCTAATCGTAATGAAAAATCCCTCATTTGACCATTCATAAGTGCTGAAGCTTGTAAAGGCTATTGTTCATCTAAGTCATGTGAATAGAAACACAGTTGTGACAGTGAAATAAGGTGTCAAGAAGGTCAAGTAGACGTGCAAGTCTGTGAAAGGTAAAAGACCCTATACCTTGTCATGGAGGTAAGACAATCAGCAACTAGTATGCAAGTTGAATCTCATCAAAAGAAAGTGAGCTAATTGACAGATTAAAGTTTGTAAGACAGAGGTATAGAAGGTATGGAGGGTATACAGTAAGAATAGACGGTGAAAAGACTAAAATCCAACTGAATAGCAGTATCGAATAGTAACCTAATACAGGAACATACACAGTTGGCAGATCATATACGGAGCCAAGTAGTCGATTGAGGTGAAGTAACAGTCAAGAGGAGAGGCAGTTGATAACTACAGTGAGTAAGCAGGGTTTGTATCTGTTATAGCAGAGACTATGGTGACAGTAGACAGCAATATGTCACACTTGACAGCATGTTTTTGTGCCAAATAATATGATAGTGACCCATGCATGCAAGTGACAGGTGAAAGACAAGGAGTACAGTCTATGAAACCCTGAAAACATCAAAGAGGCCATAAAACCTTCATCATATGTTGAACATAATTATAACACTGTCAAGGACAGTCATAAAAGGTATGACAGAAAATACAAGGCAAAGGTATATAGGGCAGTCCCAAAGGAGCTTGCAGGTCAAATGTGACAGTGATTAAGACACTTCATGTACTTGTGAGAAGTGTGTGCATTGTCATATGACACAGTCACATGGGACAAAGATGATAGATAGAGGGCAGAATTGTCTTGAAATAGACAATATGGACCGTGTTTACAGTCAACAAGATAGAGATCATAACACCAATCAGGAAGTGATTAAAAAGCATTGTTTGAAGTGAGATGGATGATAGAGGTTTAAGAGGTATAGAAGGTAGTCTTGTGAATAACGAGAATCAAGGGGACCTAGAAAATGTTCTCAAGACCTGTAAACTTATATAAGGTCATGAAATAATGAAAAGAAGCAAAACACAAGATGACAGTCCCAGTAATGACAGATACTATGGAACCTTCAAAAGGTCAGTACTGAGCAAGTTAGTAGACAGTGAATTGAAGTAGCAACAAAGATATCATATTAAAGACAGTCCCAAAAACTAAATAGAAATCTATGGGGCTGTTAAGACAGTCTAGAGATCTAAGACAACACACAGTGACAAATTGCAAGACAGGGTTAATAATAGACAGTGCAATGGATCAAAAGCAGTCAACGCATCACTATACAGACCTGTAGCTGACAATGAATAGAAGGCAGGTCATTGTGCATCAAATGACAGAGTTTCAAGACGGGCAATGGGAATATCATGAGCATGGTTATCATGCTCTGACAAATACAAGGAGACTGATGATAAGTATATGACAAGCCAATGAAAAAATCACAAAGATTGTGAAAGAAAAGAGGTCAGGAAGTGAGTTGAAGACAATCTATGGGCCATATGCAACAAGGGTCTGTTAGAAGGGGAATATAGAGCTGCTACAACAGGGACTTAATTCCTTGCAATGGGTTTCACATGGCTAAGAGATAGCAAAATGACAGTGACATGCATGACAATCAATTGTGACAAGGGTAGGTAAAGGTTGCAGACTTCTCGTCAGAGATCTTAGTAATGGAAAGACATGACGTGAGAGTTAAAGTGATACATAAGTAAAGAATAGTAAGCAAAGAAAAATACCTGTGTGACAATAGAAAGAGAGTGCATAGAACCTAACAACAGGGCAAAAATCTGAGACAAAGGATATGGCAGGTGAATGTGCAGGTCACAGTCCTGCAAGTGAATAAATGGTGAAGAGTGTGTAGAAGAGAGACCATAATAGAATGAAAAAAGTGAATAAACTTGCCCTTCAAGACCTCGCACGCCCTCCTAGAGCATTTAATCATTTCCAACCACTTTTTTCAAACCTTCCTCACATGCCATAAAAGCAAGGCGAGGGCAGTCCTACTAGTTTGGTGGAGTAATGAGTAGTTGGCGGGCATCTAGGAGCAGTTTGGTGAGTTGGAAAGCAGGGAGAAGATATAGGAGACAGCTGAATCAATTTGAGGGCCATTTCCAAACATCTAGGAGTTTTCCCAGCTGTATAAGGTCAAAGCATCAAGGAATCTTCATTCAACCTTCATCATGGAGCAACATTCTAAAGAGCAAAAGCAAGAGATGACTCAGCTGGGCTTCCACAGAAAAAGTTGACTCGGCAACTTAAGGTAAGCATATCATTTATTTCTCCATGAAACATGTTATTAAAGTTCTGGAAGCTGTTTAACAGCTCAGATGGGATGCCTAGGGCAGGATAGGATTAAGTTCTTGTATTTGTTCGGCAAAGTATTGTAACTTGTAAAGGTTCTCTCTAGCCATACATCGCATTGTAACTCAGAAAACGAGCTGTTGAAGACAGAAACATGATGTAGAAATCTTCAGTTTCAAAACAATATCAGTCATTTTCAGTCTCATACTGTTGTAAAGACACCTTCAAAAATAAATTTCAGTGACTTTACCTTCTAAATGGCTGTTTCACCGTATGCAATATGTTGATTGATGAATGTTTATGTGATTCTCATGTAAGTCCTCAAGCATTTGTATCATTTCAGCGCCTTTTAGACAGAAAAAATATACATTTATGCAGGTTGCAAGTTGTGTGGTTGACATAATCAGTTCTTAGTTGTGAGAAAACTACATTTTCTTTCTCATAACTGTGAAATCTCAAACTTTCTTGCAAAACACTGATGAATGTGTATGTGAAATGCATGAGTCGTGTAAAAAAACCAGTTGAACATTTGAAAATTTGTGTCAAAACAGTGACATAAGTCTTAGTATTGATTTGGTTCATTAACTCATTAGATTAGGTTTAATTTCATTTCTTTTTCTCCCCTTTTCCTCAGCAAACAGCAGTAGTTTAGGTCAATTTCAGTGAACTACCATGTGAACCGCCCTCTCTGGAGGTCGATCTCAAGTCATTAGAGCCCACACTTTAAGAGATCTTCCCATATTTCACTGGATAGCTAAGTAGAGTACTAGGCAAAGGTGCATATCCAAGAGACAACAGAAATGTTTGTACATGGGTGCAAAAGTTAAGACAAATATCTATCTCTGAAACCTATGACCTAGGCTGCCATCATCAAATTCACCACCTTACACTTGAAAAGCATAGCACACAAATGGTAGTACCATTGTCATGCCCCCACCACCAATTCCTAATTGCAACACATTTTAAGTCTAGGTGATTTAAAACAAGCGCTATGTTAGTCATAATTTGATTCAGAAACATGAGGAATTTTTCAAAAGGTTGATTGAAAGGTTAGATAGAAAATATCATGAAGTTCATTTTAGAAGAGTAGGCCCAATTGAAGCACGAGAGAACAATGCTGAAATAGGTGGAGGAATTCAAAAAATTATCTGCAATGGTGCCTAATGTAACAAAAAGAATATTAATTGTCCTTTTCATATAAATTAACAAAACCTCACAAGGGTTTGATTAAGGCATTTGATCCATTATCTCTACAAGAAGCTGAGTTACTGGGTTCAGCTCTTGGAGGCTGGAAATAGGATCAGATTTGTTTCCAGCCCAGGTCCAGTATTGGTGTGATCCCTAATTCGCCCAAGGTACAACCTGAGTGGCACCCTAGATGTACCTGCTGCCGTGGGCCTCCAAAAAACGGCCCCACCATTTTAAAAAAATTAAAAATAAAGAGCATTCAACAATGATTAAGCTAATGTCTAGTGGTGGGAATTTTCTTTGGCGGTGTAACCGATGCAACAAAGAGCATACAAGCTCATATTATCGAGTCAAAGCTCACTTATGTGAGATCCTTGGACATCAAATAAAAACTTGTCAAGGGTCAAATGGCAAAGGGCTGCTACAAGATCTATTAATGGCTTATATTAAAAAACAAGAGAATGCCAACATGAAAAGCAACAAATTAAAGACTAATGCTCATCCTCTTGCCAAGAAAAGCTCGAAGAAATCTCCTAGTGGCTTGACACAACCAGCAAGCCCACATCCTTGCATGCCAATGCCACCGACTTGTGAACCAAAGAATGTTTCAATTTCACCAAAAAGAGGCCCATCGGACGAGGCCTTCAAAAATGAAATCAAAGATGTTGCGGATCAAAGCATTTCTCGTTGCATATATGGCATTGGGCTTCCTTTCAACACTTTTAGATCACCTTATTGGCAGGAGATGGTGGATAGCCTTTGCAATACACCTCCTAATTATGTTAGTCCGAGGTAAGAAAAGGTAAGAACCAACTTATTGGCAAAGGAGAAAGCTTCAATAGAGACATCATTAAGAGTGATAAAGATACACGGCCAGAAACAGGTGTGTCATCATTTCAAATAGATAGAAAGATTGCAAACATAGACCATTAATCAATGGTATAGCAGTGTCCCCTAAAGGGGCAATGTCTTTGAAGGCAATGGATTGTGATGGTTAAGTAAACGATTCTCATGTCCTCACCAAAACAGATCACAAAACTACACCTATAAATAATAAACCCTAGGCAACTAGAAAGATAGGGCCAACCAGGAATAAAGGCATAAAATAAAAATAAAACTAATAATAATAACAGCAATTATGAATAGAAGGCTGACCTAGGAAATATCAACGACCTACTTAGAAATATTTAGGAGGGCCGATTGAATTCATTAAGAGCTAGGAAAGGTGACGACCCTATCTAGAGCAGAGCCTCTTTGAAAAGATTTAATAATAAATTAATTGTTTAAATTAAGGCTGACCATTCGTGGAGTGTCACCTCTTTTGGTGAAGAGGTGCGCTGAGTGGTATAAAGGGGCAAGCCAAGGAGGATGAACGAGGGGATGGGAACGGAGAAAATTACATGGATATAGAGAAGATCAATTAAGAGCAGAAAGTCACAAGAATCTTTCAGATCTATAGACTATATACAACCTTGTATAAGTGCAAATATATATGTAGAACATGTCCTAATATTTGTATTCACGTAGATCTTAAATAATTATAGATATGCAGATTTGAAATAAGTGCATGCAGATTTAAAGAAAAGACAATAATTCCAAATCAAGAATATATATTGAAGCAGAAAAGAAAGACAATCGATCCTGACTGGATATCTGATTTCAGAATTAATCTAAGGATAATCAGCAGACTTGATAAGTGCTGGGCTCTAAATCAGGATTTGAAGTTGGCAATTTGCATTTCCTAAATATACTCCATACCTTGTTTGCGTATTCCAGGGCAAAATATAGGAAATCCCAATAGGGGACATTACGAAGTTTCATTGCCAATATCCTCATAGAATCAATTGAGATGGTGGAGCCTGAAAATGTTGTCCAAGTCATAACAGACGATGCTAAAAATTGTAGGGTAGCTGGGTCTATAATGGAGGCTACATGTAGTGACATTTTTTTGACATTATGTGCAGTCCACTCACTCAATTTAATCTTGCAAAAGATTGGCACACAAATTGACTGGGTCAAACAAGTCTACACAGAGGCCAGGGAGATTCAAATGTTTGTGACTAATCATCACGTCACAAGCTATATTCAGGACCTTCTCCAAATTGGAGATCTTGAAGGTAATTTAAATTGTTTTATTTTTTTTATAGATGATATATGACTTTTTTTTCATGCCATGTTAGGTTGCCGAAACATGATTTGCATCTCACACAATCGCCTTAAGACAACTTGTGAAGGTGCAAAGAGGCCTTGAGTTCTATGGTCATCAACACCTTGTGGACTGAATGGAGGCAGTCAAACACAGAAAGAGCCAAGAAAGTAAGTGTGTGGGTCCTTGATGATGAGTGGCGGGATTGTGTTGAATATGTTTTGAGTTTCACTGAGCCCATCATGAGCATGATTAGGTATGTTGATACTTATTGTCCATGTTTGGGTGAAATTTATGATGGCATGAACTCAATGGTGGAGAGAATAAGAACAATAATAGAGGCCAACGAACATGACCCAATGGTAACATTTTTCAAGATTGTGCAACAAATTATTGTTGATTGTTGGATCAATGTCATGCCCCCACCTTGATAGCATATTTCACATTGTCCTTAGGATGAATTCAGATATTCAGATCGAACTTTTATAGACTAAAGTCAGATGTTGGATTAATGAAGATGTTCCCAGGGCTGGCCTTGCTAAATATCCTAAGCAATGAAATAATTAATTAGGGCCGACCTGGAATAAGATGCTAGTGGCCAATGAGATTCCTTTGCATAGCCCCTTTTAATAATGTTGATCCCTTTTGTATCGAGTGCCCGTCTTGGGCAAAACCAAAAGGAATTATTTTGCAGGCCAACCTAGGGTTTCTAGTCGCCCAAATGAAGGGTCATGCAATTGAATAAAAATTATATCTTCTTGCTAGGGCAACCTACTTGGAGAGTTGCAACAATTGGGTAAAAGAACATTTTTTGAAGGGTATAAAAGGAAGGTTTTGTAATTCATTTGAGCATCGATGGATTAAAAATCATTCCTAATCAAGAGAAAACTCGCAGCAGAAAGAGAGCAGATTATTGAAGCAGATTTCATGAGGATTTATTTCAGATTCTTGTGCATACAATTAAGATTACTTTGTAGATCTGAAAGTTGAGTTGATCGAGGGCAAATAGAAGCAGATCCTAGTGCATATATAGAGCAGACTTCAAGGGCAAACTGGAGCAGACCCTAGCGCAGAAAGGATAAATGGAATAAAGGAAAAACAGCATTCAACCTATAATCAGAAGGACAGATCCAGAACAGAATATGGAATTGGATCAAAAATTCAAATACATAAAATTTACATAAATCAAGGAAGACAATAAAACAAGCATCGGCATTCATAAGAGCAGATCAATTCCGAATATATCAGGGATCGGGCATTTAGATCAGTCCAGAAATCCTCAATATTGCAGGCAGTAGCATTGTTATTCATTTGTGGTATGCATAAATATGTGTTTAATATGTATGCTTGATGTATGAGGATTGATAATGGTTTTTTTTAATGCAAACTCCTCACTTATTAATATAGGCTATAATATGTATGTATAATGATGTATTTGATGTATAACCTCTAATACATTGATATAGGCAATAATGTGAAATGTCTATACTTCTATTCTCTTTGTCAAATTACTGCAATCAACCATGACGAAGTTAATGAAGGAATACCAGGGAGAAACTGCCATGAGGTCCTCTTCTAAGTACACCACCTCATGGTGAATGGCTAGTGGCCTACCACATGAGGCCAAGGGAGGCAAGGTGTATCCCACCCTTGAGCTTAGAGGGGAAGGGCACTCCAAGCACCCTATTGTGATCCCCCACTAACCTCAACAATGGTTGATTAGTGGAATGAGTTCAAAGGGGTCTCAATCATAGATGGACAAATGAGATGACATGAGTAGAAAGAGCAAGTACAAACTTCCTCACTAGGTACACCACCTCATGAAGGATGGATGGTGAAAGGCCACATGGGGCCGAGAGGGATGGTATATCCGCTCTTGGGACTAAGGTAGAGGATCACTTTGGGTGCCCTATCAGGCTCACTTATCTTGGCCGTTATGGTTTAACCCAAATAATAAATTATAGATATTATATGATTAAGATGGCTATGAATATTTGTTCTCTAACCTTAGTAGTAATAATTGATATTATGTACTGTATTTTTCAATAATTGTCTAACATGATAGCAGGGTTTCAACCAAGATCTATCTGGCCTTATATTCTTTGGGTAATGCTTTTATCTCTGACTATATTATGTTCCTTGTTTTTATTGAAATTGTGATTCTAGGCCAAAATTTAGGATAATCCCTAAAAGGGAATATTACAAACAAGATGACCACCCCCTTAAATCTCTTAGCATTTGTCTGTTGCCAAAGTATTATAGCAAAGAGGTACTTGCATTCCCGAGGAGGGTGGCACCATATAGAGATGGGGAGGTTGCTACTGGCTATAAGGATGCATTTAGAAAAATATATACAGATGAAGAAATTCCAAGTATTATCATGAGCGAGTTTGGCCAATTCGTAGCTTCAAAAAATCATGATGCTTCCGCTTTTCATGCCAAATATAGGATGAGTGTTGATGAGTGGTGGTGTGTACATGGCCAAGGCTCCATTTTCTTGCAGCCTCTTGCAATTAAAATTCTCTCCCAAGTATGTAGTTTTTTATTATTATTGTTTTTCATTTAATGCTATCATGCTACATATTATCTTAACATCTTTTTTTATATTTTAAGTTTTTAAATTCTGATTCTTGAATTATAAAATTAATTACTAAATGTTGTACGCAAACTCAACAGGTTGCACGTTCTTCAGCTGAGTGGAATTCAAATACATACTCCTCCATCTACTTGATCAAGCGCAACACTTTGGGTGCAAAAAAAGCAGAGGATTTGGTCTACATACACTTCAACCTTCATCTATTATCACATAAGAAACCTGAATACAATAAGGGTGAGGCAAGGAATTGGGATCTAGCCCCTAAGTGTGATGATTTAGATACTATAATTGCAAAGCTTGCCCAAGTATCTATAGATGAGGCAGCTCTTGCACTTGACACAAACACATCTAGTGGGAATGGCAATCTAATGGATTGTGGTTCAAATGAAGTTGAACCAAATATTGACCTTGATGCTTCTAGTGAAGATGTATATGGATATTAAAAATCAAATATTAACATTTTTGCAAATAAAGAATATGATATTATGAACTATTTTAAATATTTATTTATTAACAATTATGGATTTATGAATATCACTCTTCTTATAGTTATAATTTATAATTTTGAAGTGAACATACATATAAACTTATGTATATATAGAGTTGTACCCGTACCCAAGGAAAATAAAATTCATGCCACTATACTCAAACCCGTATCTCGTACTTGCACCCATACCCAAATCAGCAACATAGACAAGAAGCTACTAAGAGAGGCCTAGAATAAGAAAGTGCAACTCCCAAGCATAAATTTCACTCAAAGATTCCATCCTTAAACCAATCAGAGGAAGTTTCACAAATAGGAGTCTTGTGCACAACCATAGAAAAAAACATCACCAAAGACAGTCAAAAGATGAGATCAAGAATAATCTCAAGAGGAAGAATTTGTGTTTTAATTGTAAAGAAACTTGGGAATCTAAACATTGATATACGAGCAAGGGAAACTTTAATTATATTGAGGTAGATAAATAAGGAGAAAAAGAAAGGTGGATCCTCAACCACATTTAAAATAGTGGAGGAAGACTTGCTTCTTTGTCAAGAGAACCAAGATACCATCCTTTAACATTCCAAGGTACTCCGTGGAAGCAAAATTTCAATACTCTTTGATATGTTGGAATTTTTGGCAAACGAATTCATTTAGTGCTTAGCAGTGGCGGCTTCTTTTTAAAAAAAGGATTCTTTGTAACATTTTTCTTTTTGGCAAGCTGTTTCTTCTCCATTTTGAGATCAATTCTTTATGAGACCGTTTTAACTTCCATCTTGAAAAAATGCGGAGTCTATTTTTTCAAAGTATGGAGGCTATCGTGTGTTAAAATAATATTAATATCTATTCTATAATGGTCATCTTCTATTCTTAGTGGTCATCTTAGTTGTCGACTTATTTAGCTATTTAGCTTTTTAGTTTTTAGCTCGGTAAGTGTAAACTATTGCTTCTTTATTAAAGACGCATAGTTAGCTTTTATTTAATTTACTTTTAAGCTTTATTTAGCGTTTAGCTTTTTAGTCTTTTACTTTAACGATCTGATCTTTTTATAGAACATAGTCTTGTAACCTCTATATATACATTTGTATATCGTTCAATTAACTCATCCCGATTATTGAATCATTCATTCAATTATTTTTCATGGTATCAAAGTAGGTCGATGGGGTTTGTCAGGATTTGGTGAATTTTTTAATAAAAAATTCGGAAGCCCTTCTACCTGGATTTAATATCCAGAAATTTTTTAAGAGATTTTTTTACAGTGTTCCACGGAAACGCGTTTCCCCCTCCCAGGCCCAAGTCCCCCCGTCCCCGAAACCCGTCCCCAAAACTTTTTCCCTTTCTCCCCCCGTCCCCGAAGCCCGTCCCCCCGTCTCCCCGTCCCCAACATCCGTGGAACACTGTTTTTTTATGAAAAAAATCTGAATTGAAGATTTCTTTGGCTGGCTCGAGGGTTCCTGATTCACGATTAGGGTTTGCTGGAGGGAATTTTTTAGGGGTTTTCTGAAAAGAAAAAAAAAAGTTTTTTATTTGAAGGCCAACGCGAATTTTTCTTGAGTCGCGTTTTTTGACAGATTTCTCTTTTTTATTTTGGCGGCGTGATCATACTGTGTTTTCCGCACGATTTTATTTTTGCATGCAATGACAGTTTTAGTTCTCTGCTCTTTTTCACAGGAGGGATTTTTCCGTCGGAATTTTTTTGTGTTTTATGGGACGCAACTACTGTTGTGGATCGTGTTTATGGATCGTGGGCGACACGACTATGTGCGATTTATTTTCCGCATGGGTGCCTAGGTGGTGTTTTTGAACAATCCTCCTAGGGTTTTAATAGAGTTTTGCAGAAATGCAGCTTTGTGATTTCGGGTTTTTAATATTTTTCCCTCAAAAAAAACTATTTTGGTTTTTTATAATTTTTTGGCCTTTAAAAATTATTATTTTTTTGCAGATTATTATTTTCTGATTTTTTTCAGAAAATTTTTAGGGTTCAAATTTGCAAGAAATTTTAATTTTTGGGTTTTTCAGCAAACCTCGAAATTCGTGCATTGGGATTTGTGCCTCAAATTCCACTCCATGGTTTCAGATTCTTTGTGCAGCTATTTCTATTTTGATTTTTAATCAGATTCTTCTGTCTCGTGCCTTCACCTAGAAATTCAACAACTACAACAAAACCTGGAAACAACGATTGATGACAATATTTGAATATCGTTGCCTTGATCAGATTGATTTAAGCCAGACCTCTCGTTCTACAGGTCCCAAAGTTTTCACGATTTTTTCCTCAAAAATCATCTGTAATACGCAAAGTTCACGTGGGATTTTGTGATTCTGGAAGTTCTCAGGGTTTGACGATTTTTCTCCTCAAAAATCCTGCTTTGTTGCAGTCATTTTTGGGTCGCATTGTCAGGGCGAACATCTGCAGCCATGGTATCTTGCAATCTGTTTAGGAGTTGCTAGAGCAAACAGCACTCAGTACTCTTCTACAATAGGGTTTGCTGATTTTTTCCTCAAAATCATGGTTTCAAGCTTCAGTAATTCGCATGTGCCATATCTCTAATTCGCATGTGCCATATCTCTAATTCGCATGTGCCATATCTCTAATTCGCATGTGGGGACTACATTAGCTTGGATGGCTTTTGGTACTCTTGCTCTAAGTCACAGGATACAGCAATTTTCATGGATGAGGTTCGAATTTAATCCAATTTTCTCTATAAAGCACTGCTATCTGCCTCTAAACACAACTCAACTGGTCATGGGTATTCTTTGTATACGCTTTGTATCTATTGGGTCATGGGTGTCTGCAACTGCTGGGTTGCCCTCGGATTTTCTCCAACAAGGGTCGCTATTCTGATAATTTATTAGAAGTATACATATATTTAAAAATAAACAAAATCATAGAAGGCGAATTTTATCCGAATTTTTTTTCGAATTTTTCCCTTGTCGAATTTCATCCGAATTTCATGGCTATCGAATTCAAACCTTGTGACTTAGCTCTTGCTCATCTACATTTTGCAGATCCTGGGAGGGTCTCCATAGCAGCAGAGTGTTCTTTGCACTTGTGATCACAACACCTGCTTCTGTAGGGTATTGAGTACGATGACCATTGGGGAGGGTTTTAAAATAATATTAATATCTATTCTATAATGGTCATCTTCTATTCTTAGTGGTCATCTTAGTTGTCGACTTATTTAGCTATTTAGTTTTTTAGTCGACTCATTTAGCGTTTTAGTTTTTAGCTCGTTAAGTGTAAACTATTGCTTCTTTATTAAAGACGCATAGTTAACTTTTATTTAATTTACTTTCAAGCTTTATTTAGCGTTTAGCTTTTTAGTCTTTTACTTTAACGATCTATTCTTTTTATAGAACATCGTCTTGTAACCTCTATATATACGTTTGTATATCGTTCAATTAATTCATCCCAATTATTGAATCATTCATTCAATTATTTTTCATCGTGCACTGGTGAAAAAGCTTATTTTTCAGTTGATGTTTTCAAATTGGTGGAGGTGAATGAATCATGGTGCCTAAAATGGAATGATTTTTCTGTTAATGTCAAAGTGCAACCTTTTATAATTTTTAGTAAATTACGATTCTTTTGAAAATTTGTCGAACTTCTTCTTTTTATGGGATGCTCCTATCTTTATGGTGTGTCATTCAGGGTGAATATGAAAAAGGTGCAGAGAAGATATTCTTCGTAAGTAACATACAGAGATGATTATGTTTTGGTATGCACATCTTTTGAAATGCGTCAAGGTGAACACTGTAGTCTGGTGTGAGATATGAATGCAGTGTGAATATTGAAGCCGTCTCTTTTTATGACCAAGTAGTTCGTCTTTACTATCGAGGTATTCAATATGGTATTGTATCTTCTATTTTATTGAGTGAGTCAAAGTCTCTCAACACCTGAAATTATATTGCACATACATTGCTTCGTGGCGCAGGCTCTATGTTATAGGCACATTCTGAAAGTTGATATCGGAGGATCATAAAACATTTAATTGATTGCCTGGTCCTTTCTGTTTTATATCAGGCATTTTACTGATTCCCAACCATTCAAGGAGTCAGGCATTTTACTGATTCCCAACCATTGAAGGAGTGATTTCAGTTTGGAACGGCTGCCAAACAAATGGATATGGACCTTTGCTTCATGTCGCGAGTGCTGGGTTTTGTTGAATTCTTTGGGACTGTCAATTTACAGTCTTTACATTGTGTTAAGCACTGCTAAGCATTGCCATGCTAATATTATCAGATTCAAGATAGAAAGTGCTGATGCCAACAAGGACATTTTTTTCTGATGCATTCTCAAAAGTCTTAGTTGTGGATATTGAATAAGTCCAGTTTATGTATATGTTCAAAGGTGCTTTATCAAGGGGTTGTCTTATCTGTCAATTGAAAGAAAAGAAAAAGAGGTTTGCGGAGATGATAACTTTCAGCAGTACAGTTTTGTTAAACATCTGAGTTGGTGCTCTGTTTGATGCCGGTGCCTCGGTTGCTTTGAGTTGGTACTCTTTGTGTGAGTTGTAGCTCACTTTTGTAATCAGGGTTGGTGCCCATTTATGTTAATGAAAGCTTTTTGATGTTGTGGTTTTTTACCCGAAAGGGTTTTCCACGAGAAATCTTGATATTCATGTCCTAATGGTTGTTCTCTTCATGCTTTATATGATTTTAAGCATTCAAAGTTTTAAAAAGTTCTGAAATACAGATTCAACACCACCCCCCCCTCTCAGTATTTCCTGTGTGCTTCTCATGATAGTGGAGCTACTCATAGCTACATTGATGAAGATTTGGTAGCTAAGAAAGGATTTCAAACTGAAGTCTTTGAAGAACTTGATGTGACAATTGTTGACAAATTTACATTCCCCTACAAAACAAAAATTAGTCAACTCGGAATACTCATGGAGGAGCATGAGGCATGTGATGACTTTTATATTGTTGATTTAGGAGAAACTTAGTTTTGAGATTTCAGTAGTTGTGCTCCCTTAGAAAAATCACTCAAAATCTTTCAAACATTGGAATTTAAGTTCCATTCTAAAGGAAGGGAGGTAACACTTAATGGAGTTCCTAACAAACCAGCATGATTACAACAACAAAAAAAGTATGGAACTGTCCACCTACAATCAGCTACTCGTATCTATAAAGAATCTTTGTTGTATTATAAAGAATGATTTGCTATAAAATAAGTTTTATTATAATTGAAGTTTATTTTAAATAGTTCCTAATCATGGGTCATGAAGAACGGAGCAAAAAAAATCAAGGGTCATAAAGGAAATTTGAAGAGTTATTGTCTTTTGAAGGAAAACCCTATTTATGCAAGGAGGCATATGAATCAACCATTCTATTTTCTGATTTCTACTCCTTATTGGAGCATTAGACTTTGATTCCACCAACCTGAAGATCAAACCCCTCAAGGTCTAGAACTGGAAAACGAAAACACACAATTTTTTGGAATGATTTCACAAAGAAATCGTCATTGTGCAAGTTATTAATCATTGATTTTCAAAGCTATTATCGTCATTGAGCACCATCACTAGAGGAGTGAGCTACTTTCATTGTTGATTTTGATTGCATCAGGTTGAGGGGTGGTGACCACAGATTAAACTTATTTTGAAAGTGGACCGGGTGAATTTCAAAGGTTTCTATCACTTTTATCAAGTTTTATGCAATCAAAGACATTGTTGATAAGGACAATTCACTATTGGAACAGGTTTGGAATCAGAGAATGAAAACCCAGAATTCCTTAAAATGATATTAGACAAAAATCGTCACTGTAAAAATTATTATTAATCATTGGTTTTCAACATATTATCATCACTGAATGTGATCATTGAACGGGTAAACTACTTTCATTGTTGATTGATTGTCTTCTGTTGAAGGGCGCTAGAATATTACGCTTATTTTGAAAGTAGACTAGATGAATTTCAAAGGTTACATATTTCTATCACAATTATTCAGTCAAAGATATATAGTTGATAAGGGCAATTCACATTTGGAATGATTAATATGAACAATCGGCACTTAACCAAAGGCAAATAAGCATTGTTCACCAGCAATCATAGTTGATTGCATTAGTGTAAACCCTGCCACACAAATATGGGTCTTTGTAAACCAAAGACTACCAGATTTGAGCCCCACAATATCACATCCATTTGCAAGGTTTCAGACCAGAAATAATACCATTGGTAATCAGATTTGGAGGTGATTATGGTTGCAGATCCAAGGACAGTATTTCATGGTGATTAGACTTGGCCAGCATTAAATCTCACTTAGGGTTACTTACGATTATGTTCTGTTGTATAATATTGGTATGATATTAATAAAAAGAGAAATATTACAGTTGGTTCTTGATTATCCTTGGATAGAATCTTCGAGAACAATAAACATCAGTATACAAAGGAAATTGGTGATGCTTTGGTAGAGGAGGAAAAAAGTTAAATTATTGGATATTACACATAATAAAGTGCAAAGGAAAGTCAAGAAAGAGCAAGTTCAGGAATCTATTGAAGATTGCACCAATGAATTGGAGGGTAAACAAGAGGAGCAAGATGTAGACAGAAAAATGAGACACATAATTCTCTTCATGAACCAACAAAATAAGTGGCAAAAAAATGGTTAGGAATCAAGAAAGGTTTTTGTGATACCACACAGTGCAACATATAAGCATACAAATTGTCAAGGCAAGAATCATTGAAGCATGATAATACAAGGAATCAACAAGCCAATCACTATAGATCTACGTGGTCTCAAAGGAACAACTACAACAATTAGTAGCATCATAGAAGTATGACTATTCATGGTAGAAAAGGACTTCTTACCATGATATTATAATGTATTTAGGTGGATGGAGATGCTGACATGTGGCACATATCCCTTTAGTTAGTTAAATTAGGTCATATGGCCAACTTGTGTAACTAATTATATTAGGTGATGAGTAGACCTTCATAAGGTTTGCCCTACCTCAAAGGCTTATCCTATTTTTGCATATATCGAGTTTTATGGCATCTTGGCCCACAAACGTCTCTTGTGTTTGTCTGCGATCTATCTTCTACTTTGAATTATTGTAATTATTATGCATGTGGCCCTTATCATTGGCTATGGCACATAAGTCCAAGGTATGACTCTGCCATAGTTTAATAACAATTTGCCGGGGTGAATTTAGAGAAACAAGCATGCAGGTATGTGGTATATGAGCTGAAAGTATGCTTCCATCATAGTTTAAGAAACAAATTGTTAAGGTGACTCGACAGAATAAAAACATGTTGATCATGGCATTCAAGCACTGCATCTTAGCTGTGGGTATGCTCTTAATGTGATTAAAAAAAAATTACAACTCTGAATTTGTAAAAATAATAAAAAATATTCCTTGGCAGTTGTCACATCTAGGCATGGCATCTAACCTAAATGAATGATTAAGCCGTAAACTAAAATTTAAAAACACGATGCCTGGGTAAACATGACAGAATAAATATTGTGCCGTGGCATGTAAGATCAAGATATGTATTCTAGTTTAAAAAAACAAAAAAAACTGGAGCGATTTTTCACAATAAATACCAGTCAGTCGTAACATGTAACTCAATGGTATGCTTTCATTGTAGTTTAGAAAGCAAATTATTGGGGGAGACTTGGCAGGATGAATAACAACATCAATAATGACATGACATTAAAAGAGAACTTATGCTTCTGCAGAAGTTTTTATAAAAGGAAACATTTTTCCAAGTACCCATTAGTTGTTGGTAAAAATACTTCAGCCAAGGTTTGAAACATCAAATTCTGCAGATTAATTTAACAGAAAAAAACCACACGAATTGTGGGAACTAACAAAAAGACGTGTCTCCACCAAATTTTGGAAATCAAATTCAAGGCTAAAGTTGAAATACAAAAATTATTAATCATGGCATCTACCGAAGGGCATGCTTCCACTATAGTTTAAAAAAAAAAAAAAAAATTAACAGGGTGAATTGGATGGAATAAATACCAGTCAACCGTGGCATCTAAACCAAAGATATAGTTCAGCTCTACTTTGAAGAAAAATTACCAGGTGAAGTTAAGAGCATAAACACCCATCGGTCTATGCATCAAAGCCAGATAAATAACTAATAGTGATAGCGTCTACGCAGAACGTATGTTACCCGTTAATTATTAGAAAAAATAAACCAGCTTAAATAGAGAATTTAGGGCCTTAATGGGATTTTTTTTAACAATCTTGGATAGTATGTTGTCAAATATGATTTTCAAGGTCCGATGCTTCTCCACTTTTCTTTTTGGGGTGTGAATAGAACGTAAAAAGACAGCCGCTGCTTGTTCTATGCAGGTTAGTCCGGAAAGGAGGGAAAAACAAATAAATCTTGTTTAGAACAACAAAATCGGAAATATTTTTTTTTTGTCAGTGTTCTTTGGAAGCGAGATATGAAAATTACCAGCATTGGCAAAAAGCAGAGTGGGATCATCCAGCGGTACGACGGGGCTCGATTCCCAAAATGTGTGACCTTTAGACTCGAAAAAACTTATAAATTCCTCACGCACCCGATTTGCCGACCACTGTACGCCATTGCCGTTTTCTGATTCAGGGCTCGACATGGCTGCAAATGATTGTTGCAAATCCTAGCCCCCACAAAATATTATTAAGAAACCTTACCCCTGCAGAGAATTAATCAGAATCCTGACCTTGCAAATTATTCTTTCGAACACCAAACTATTCTCCAAAACTCTGGCACTGTAAATTTCTATTTGAAACGTTGACACGGTAAATTATTTAAAACACCTGACACTGTAGATTTTTCCCTATAACTCTAACCCTGCTAATTGATTCACAAAGCCCTAGCGTGGTATGATTCAGGCCCTTCAAAATGTTAGATGCTGCTCGCCACTAAAAATCTAAGATGCTGCTTAGCGCCAAAAATCTTAGATGCTTCACGCTAAAAAAATCTTTAATGCTGCTGAACACTAAAAAGCAAATGTAAAAGCAGAAATAAATAATAATAATAATAATCCTGTTTGATTTACGAATTTAATTTAATAATAATAATAATTGGTCAAGGGGTGATTTGTGCCAATCGAGTATAAATGACGTTAAGAGTCGTGAACTTTGGGTGACCTAGGGTTAGGGTTAGGGTTAGGCGCCCATGTTGACACCTCAAACCTCATTTTTTTTTAAATCTTCATTAAATTAATGTATTTAATGCCTCTAAGTAGGAATCCTTGGTGGCCCATGGAGTTTTTTGGGGTAAGTTCAGAATTTATAAAGTAATAAAAAGGAAGAGCCTTTATCACTTCCTTCTCATAAATGTTATTCATATGTGATTATTTATAGTAGTTAAAAAATTTAATGTCTATGAGGTCAAAAATAGTATATGGCAAAGACATATTGATTTGTACAAATCATTTTTTTTTAATTTGAGGTGATGATAAACTCGTCTAACTTTTCAAGAGTCTTCTTGTGACATGACTATATAATTTTAGGTTACAATTTTAAATAATAAGTTTGAAAATATGTATTATATATTTATATATAATAATAAATATATTCGGTACTCATTAATGTTTCAACAATGAGAGTCTCAAATTAATCATTATATATAATAAATATATAGTTATTATATGTCACTAATTAATGTCTTAAAAAGAAGGAATTTAAGTTATTATATTTTTTTTGTAAACTTACTTTTTAATCATAGACAATCATATTATCAATTTTGAGACAGACTAATCTAAACCATGGCTTAGAAACACAAAAATTGTTTCAATTGTAATCAATGCCTATTGTTTTCATGATAATAGCAATCAAAGGTTGTTCAAAGTTGTTTTGATATATATTCATCTTTAATAGAGATTTGAGGTGTGAAAGGGTCACTATACAATTGTTCTTGTTATGACATTATTGTAGTTATATTAGGTGTATTATTTTGTTCTTTGTTTTCTTTTGTTTGTGTATAAAAGGAAAGTGTATTATTGCCAAGTTAGAATTATAAGATCAAATGTAGTTAGCATTCAAACAATACTTAATAAAGTTGATAAGCTTCAAGTTAAGGTAGAAGCAAGGAAATTTGATATAGATTGCATGGATTACCCACCTATACTAATTACAAAGTCATCTACTTTAACCCTGGTAATGTAAGTGTCGTGGCATACAATCCCACACTTCGAAGTTTGTTTTGTTGAATATTTGGAATACTGAGAGGGGAGGGGTGAATAAGTATTCCCTTGAACTTGTTAAAACTTCTAACTAACCAATCACATAACATAATTAAACGGAGTAGAGGAAAATCAACATAGAACACATAACACCGGATTTATACGTGGAAAACCCAATATGGGAAAAACTAGAGAGGATGAACTCTCAAGTATAGTGTAATATGTAATCAGTTACATAGTACAAAGGTGGCTCACTGCCCAAATACAAAAAGGCTCACTGTCTGAGGATAGGCTAATAGCCGAAATACAAAATTGAACTACTAGAATTGCATCTGCCATATGCATGAGACACAGTTCCATTGAAGTACACAATTGCCTTTACATTTATTGTACGTATACTGTCTAAAATACATTCGCATTTGCAGTCACAAAACTTCCGCATATACACTATGTACACATTAGTTGCTTATGAAAAACAACTCTACACATATCTTGCAAAACTACTGATTATATATATGCACCAAACAACTTTGATTATAACTCAACTCAACCAGAGAGGGGATGGGACCAATATACCCACATGCAACTACAAAATAGCTTCATACGATGCCAGCTACAATCTTGAATCAAAACACCTTTTAGAATATGCCTCCTCCATATCTAGATAGGATTGGATCCAAAAAATGCCTTGTAGAGCATGTCTTCAACATTTTTGGATGGGACAGGACCAAAAATATATGCTGGAGCACACAGTCAGAGAACACAAAAACATACATGTTGGATCGGACTATGTCAATGACATCAATGACAACAGGCCAACGATCTCCCCCTTTGTCATTGATGGAAACATAAAGCAATGATGTATATGTTTGCTCAAACTGAAGACAAAAACAAAAAAAAACTGAAAAGTCAGAAGAAATGTCTGAAGGCATTACAAAACAACATTACATTGCACTACTCCCCATTTGACAATAATGACAAAGGGCAAAACTAAGAAAGGAAATGTTCATAAACTTAACTCCCCCTAAGTGATAAAAGCAAGGTTAACCGGAGAACTGCTTGATTTTCTGAACATGTGTTGTCTATGAATATTTATGCTTGTCCCAATATGAAATGGCTTTTGTTAGGAACTCAATATGCACCTACAAGGACGCATGCACCTGCTTTTCTCCTTGCACTGAACCAAGGTCGAAATACTTGAAATGTTCTGCATTGGAAAGAGCACGGTTCATAATAGACATGCTTTCACTACACATGTCTCTTGATTGACCCAAAGGAAGAATGATATTGTCTCTTTATTGTTGCAGCTCAAAATATTTCTTAAGAAGCTCCTCTATAGTCGATCTGCCAGAACCGGATAGATCCTAAGTTAACTGGTAATTAGCATAGGCTTGTTGAATCTTGTCTTCAATATTTTATTTCATCTTTAATACTTTTTGTGGCGTTTGGCCACTGAAGACTGTATGAGAAGAGTACATTCTCGTTTGACAAACATGATTGACCATGAGATATAAGTTTGGAGAGTTGTCGATATGCGATCTCACATTTACTTTTAAGTTAAAGTAATAGTTTCTCTTTGTCTTCCTCACTATCTTTCTCATATTTTTCTTTCAATTTTTTTGAGTCATTTTTCAAAGAACTTATCAACACTTTACATTTATCAGCATTGGGGGTAGCCAAATCTAATTCACATGTAGGCATAGCATCGTGAAGTGTAGTAAGCAATTCTTCAACAAATTTATATCTTCTATGACTCATCTATAAAGTCTTGTCTAGCAGAAGATAGAAAAGCTTCTCCAATCTGAAATTTTTGTATCGAATCAACCTTAGCAAAGACAACTATCAATTTAGATGAAGTTATGGGTTGGATGTCTAGAGGTGAAGCGAACATACTCTTCCAGGAGTCATTAGTTGTACTGAAACTAGTACCAACTTTAGTCACAACATCGGTCACTTTTCCACCCGATACATTGTCTTAATTCTCTGTCTTTTCCTTTGTTGTTGCCTTAGGCTCAAATTCACTTCTTTCTTGTTCTTTTGTCACCTATCCTTCTTGACCTTTATCACTTCAGCTTTCAGTTTATTTATCTTTTCTAGAATCATTTATTTTAGAGGACCAACATGAGTTTCAGGTACATTCATCACATCATCCTTAATGGGCACATTATCAACAGGATCAGTATTCACATTCTCAGACATACCAATGATGGTACCGAAATCAACAGTTGGTAACATTCCAAGTTTCTTAGCTATAGTCATTGTCTTTTTAGTGATTTCTTCCTTAAGTTTTTCTTTAGCATCTAGTTCTCCTAACATGAGACTGCCCAAACTTTTCTTTGTCCTTAATTTTGTCTTACAGGCTTCAATAAGTCTAGCTCTATTTTCTTCCAAAAGAGTGGAACCAATAAAATCAAAAGCATAATCCGCAATGACTTGTTCTTCTTCTCTCGCAACTTGTCTAATTCTAATTAATTCATTCCACAAATCATTTGGTATATCATTTCTAAATTCTTCAGCAACTGCATTAAACTTAACACAATGCAGTACACAAGCTTTTATTATGCTATCTTTGTCTTCATTACTAGCCCCATTATATAGTTTACCTACATTTTTCAGGATTTCTCCTTGCGTAACTGACTCGAACAGGCTATCTACATAAAGGGGTCTTTTGGATTTCTTGACTTTCTACTTAGGGACGTGTATCCGGTATTTCTCTATTTTTTCCTCTTCTCCTAAATCAATTTCTACATTTTTCCTTTTTACATCTTTTCTTTGAGGGAATCGGATGGAGGAAGTACCTTTGGATTTTCTTTGGCGGAGGTTTCGAATGAACCAGCTAGTCTTTTGGAGCGCCTATACCCTGTAATATCCTCTTCAGTTACATTTTATTTTTCCATTGATTCCTGAATGACTTTCTTCACATTCTTTTCTTAGGTCTTATTGGTATGTTCCACGTGAATCTTTGGAGACTTTTCAATTACCATTCCAAACCTTTCTTATGTTTCATCCACAAGGATCTTTAGTAACACTTAAGTTGTATGTTACCCTCATATTCTACATTTGATTCCCCTTTGTAAATTTTATTTTTGTGGGCTTTATATTGCTATGAAAATCTCTCGCGGTCGTAGTCAAAATCATCTTAGTCTTTCGGCCCCATTTTGGTAAGTCACAAAAATTGATAGTTGAACCTTTCCTTCGTCAACCCAATCTGTTAAGTTCAAAGGTTCATAGGTACATTGGTTTAGCGAGGTCATCAGTCGATCAAGGTTGTTTTGGGTCTAATTGCCTTAGTCCTTTGTGTTTTCCAATTGAACCTTGAACTAGTGAACCTTTATGGTTCAACGGTTCAACAGTTCCATGGTTCGATGTTTAGTCGATAAGCTAAAAGATCAAAGAAGGTGTGATGTAAGAAGGCAAGCATAATTGATCAGCAAAGGAATATTCTGAGCAATTCAAGTGCTTTTTCGGGCAGGTTGTAATTTTAAAAATAGAAAGTAATCATTACTCTAATATGTAATAGTATGAGGTGATGTGTAAATAATGTATGCATCAAGGATTGTCTTTTCAAAATTTATCTCACACGCACGAGAAGTCTGGAGATTGTCTCACCAAATTTCATGCTAATCATATCAAAGTACTTTAAATCTTGATTTAGAAGCCAAATTAGTAAACAACCAGCTCAGCGAAAGAAAGGTAATTCTCTACTTTTCAAGCTCAGAAACAACACAGTGTATGATAGGTGAGTTTAGTCTTGGCCATTTCTTTCGTTTCACACATTGGAAAAGAGGATTTATTCAATTTCTTGTTGTGGTGGTTTTGGGTTTATTTTCTTGCCTTGGTTTAGTGTTGAAGTAACATAATTATTAGAATGAGATCGGTGGGTGAACTCACAATACTGATTCCCACTTTTTGACCAACTTTGACACTTAGATGAATATTTTGAAAAAACTCTTCACTTTCTGACACCTATAACTTTTAAACCATTAAGAATATGAAGATGATATAAACTAGTGATTTTTAACATCTTGTTTGTAGGTTCTAAATATATTTTTTGCAAATTTGTTTGAATAAAATTTTATTGATTTTTCCATCTCCCTCAAAAAGTAGTTGTTTACAGCAAACACCATTTTTTAAGAGTGTTGTGTATCCCGAAACGCATAATTTCTTTTCTATAAATGATAAAAAATTAATTCTTTTGAATTTTGGTTTGTAACATGAATACCCAGGGCATGCACCTGGTTTGATAGTGATATGTTGAATATTTTTTATTTTATTAAGTTTTGAAGTTCGACTAATTATAATTTGGATATAAGTGTACGTTTGAACACATAACTTATTCTATATATATCAAAATTCAATTTTTTTTTTTTGTTAGAAAGAAAACACCAATACCTAGTGCATAGATATTTTTCAGAATTTTTTTGAATTAGTTTACTATTTTTCCCAATGCATTGAACAAAGAAGTTCATGTTCGGTGAAAAACCTACATTCATAAGAAATAAAATTAAAATATATTAATGAAATTAAATATATTAAAAGTTATACTATTTGGAAAGCTTATAATAAGGACTAAATACTTAAAAAAAATAAAAATTTAAATGAATTAATTTGACCCCCCAAAAGCTAATATAAAATTGGTTTTTTTATCAACATTTGATAGATGCAAAGGAGACTCCATTGCAAGTATGATTTAGAAGTAGAGAGGTTCTATCCAAGAAATTTTGATCTAAGAGCCTTTGATTTATCTCTCTTCAATTAATTACTTCAAATGGGACCTCTTAAAGCTTAAATCATTACATTTTTTAAAATATGTATGATTTCAGCAAAAATCAAGACGTACCAAAAAGTGGGAACTAGCTTTGTGAGTTCACCCCGGCGGCACCTCCAAAAATGGTTGTCGAAGTTGGCCTAATTAGTTCTCTCCTGGAGTTTGGAGATACATCTCTGGCTCATGCTATCCATGAGGAATTTATGGAAAGAGCAAGAAATCCTACCAATTCTCCCACGATGCAAACAATTGTAGATAGTGGTCTCATAGAAGCCATCGTCTTCTTGCCTACCTTACAATGCCCAAAACTCATTCTGGAGTGTATGAATCGATATGACACTGAGCATAGGTGCATCAGGGATGCTAATGGTGGGGTCTTATTAAATGTGGACAGAGAAACCATTATGGTTGTATTTAAAATTCATGTTCACGAAGCCTATAAAACGGGACAATCACCTCTTCCTATGGTTATTTTAATGAAAATAAGCCCCATTACAGAAGTGTTATAGCTAGGAATTGGTTGCTAAATTTTAAAAAGGGTGGTTCAAGGCTTTCGAAACCCTTAACCCGAGAAATTTTGATAAAGGAGGTTAGAGACATTGTAATTTTGTTACATAGGGTTAAAGGTAGCCAACAAGCCTTCTTTTGGGAAGATTGGATGTACTTCTTCATCCTAGTAATTTTAGATCATAACAGGTACATTGACTGGGCAAGTATGACTGTGGACGGGCTACATGAAGGTTTGAGCAATATTTTGGGAAGCAAGAATTTTCACATGTCTTCATATCTATTTTATTGCTTAGCCTGCATTAGGCCATGACCTGGACTATATCATGAACCTTTTGTTTATAACATGATGATTTGTGATTATTACCCACATTTACAGGCGAGGAGATGTCATGAAAATTACAGGTAGGTTCACGATGTTTTTTTTGGCAGATTGATTTTTGAGTTGCAAGGAAATGTGCACCAGTGAATGTCCGAGGAAGCAAAACAATTGGTTAGCTCTTACGAGAGTTACTTCATTCAGTTTCCTCGGTTCACATATATTAGGGTTGGTGGCTTCAAAGGTGAACCCATGAGACTTCCCAGATATGCATTAGACTGGTTCGTGTTGACAGAAATATGTCAGAAGTTAGCCCATATTGACAAAAAGACTATACGAAAGAAGAATTTTGGAGTTGTATTCCCGATGGAGCTAGGCCATTACATTTGCAAAACTATGTCAAATGCACTGAATCTGGAGGTTCATTTTAAAAAGTTAATCCTCAAATATTATGCCCTCCAACAAAACTTTGATAGTAAAGGATATGCATGAGAGCATTTGGTTCTTAGGGATGGGTTCAGTCATGTACCCGAACTAGAGGAGTTATGGGAAGTTTGTGATGATGAATTTGAAGTGCGTAAAAGAATATTCTCTCGGTTCATTGTTCATCAAATAAGTTCTTTTGGATTGCAGATGAACATTTCATAAGTCAAAGACAAGGGAGAAGATTTTATGGACCCTCCTTATACACAGACTGTTCAAGGGATCCCGTTTCTGGAAATTGACTAGAATTAGGATGAGAAGGATCAGATAAGGACCAAGTCCTTCCCAGTCATACGCAGGACTGAACAATGGTTAAGGCAACAGATGCTCGAGAAATTAACCATTAAAGAAAACCCTAGTCCAGTCTGAAAGGTTTATGTGTAAGGGGAAAAGTGAGACTAAGTATGAAAACCCTAATCCCACTCTCATACACACTCACATAATATGAAAAAGAGCCTAGGGATGTAACGCACTTTGGCTACTTCTTGTGAGAAAGAGAGATTCATGGATTACCTCTTAGGGTTTCTATTCCTTTGTTGCAAATGAGGGAGATAAATTATTCAAAATGCAATTTAACCTAAAGTGCAAGTAAGCAAGCAAACCCTAATATGGAAATGCAGAACAAAAAACAACTCATAAACTGCTAAAAAGTACAGATTAGGAAGCAAAATCAGAGGTGCACCTATGTCTGAAATATGAGCCAAAATGTCTGAGACCAGGGTGCCATGCCACTATCCCGATTCTGCAAGTCTGAAGCTGAAACTGGATTCTAGGATCTGCAAACTACTCCACTGCCAAATGTTGCTAAAAACAAGCAAGACTAGGGCATCACGCCCCTATCCTAGGGGTTTCTGATGAGTTTTGAACCCCAGGACAACCTATGTGCTCTCATTCGGTCCTGAAACTTCCAGCGACGCTCGGATCCAAACCTGTACCTGTAGCTGAAAAAGAGGGTTTTGGGTGGCTATATAGGGTTTTGCCTTAGTCAAACCCATGTTTTGGTGATATACACCTCAACAAATAGTCGATGATGTACTGAAAATGTGTGTACAAGAACCTTGTGTGTGTGTGAGATCCTAAAATGAAAGCAAACAATCTGGAGCAACCCTAAAGAGTAAACCCTAATTGCTTGTAATTGACAAATTAAATAATCTAAATCCATGATGCAAAATGATCTAAAGCACAAATATGACTCAAAATGAAGCTCATACAAAGACATAGAAACAACATAAAACCATACCCAACCCCAAGGGAGAGGTACAAGCCAATCTTCAGTCGGTGATCTCCTATTGCTTTCCTATATCTTCAAAAGCCCCCAATTGATGAAACGATGCTTGATGAATTTTTGATGGATGAATGTTGAATGTTGTTGAAAACTTCAAAGATCTACTCTTTCCTTACAAAGAAGGCTCTTTATGCTCCAAAAACCTGCTCTTGGATTCTTAGAAGAAGACCCCTTCAAATGAAGAAAGAGAGCTCTTAAGTATGAAACCCTAGATCTTAATTTAATGTTTAGGCCGACCTAGGATTTGAATTTCCCGCCAATATTTTGGGGTTAAGCATTATTATATCATAGGATTATGCTCCCGAAATTTTGGGGAAAAAGTCGAGGACCATGTGCACTTTCAACATGATATGACCAACTTTTCACCAAATTTTCAAGGCCGCTAGATATGATGATATTAGAGCGGATCCCAAAGTTATGGTTTATTTCGAGATGTTTTGATATGTGAAATCGAGCATTAAAGGTCGGAATAGCACATAATTAAGGTTTATGATTAAATGATTTATTGAAGGAATAAGATGAAAAGGGGCACGCTTGGAGTAAAGGGGCCAACTTTATAATGTGTGAAGAGGTGAAATATGAATTTAGATTTAATTAAATTAATTAATTAAATGCTAAAAAAAGATTATAAATGCAAGATGCAAAACACACTAAGGCGAGTGCTATACTAAGTGTGAAATTGTACCACCCTAGCAAGGGTGTACAATTTGTGACACTACATTTAGCCCCCACTTTTACCAATCATATGACACTATGTGCATATGCAAGCTAAAGTACAAATAAAGTAAACATCATTTAAAAAAAAGATATATCCATAAGTTGATGACAATTAGGACCCTCACCCTACGAAACCACATATTTGATCACAAAATCACCTAATGCTTAGTAAGGAAGGTGATGAAATTCACAGGTAGCTATATGCCCCCTATTTTGGCTTGCTTATTAATGAGGTGAAATAGGGTACCATGTTTACCATAGCGAATTCGAACGAAAACCTCGATGAACACGTTCACAACAAGGCTTGATTGTGCATCCAAGTGATTTACGGAACCAATGCGGATTAAGAGAGTGAATTCATGATTCCAACACCATTGACGGTGCGAAAATCAGAGCTCTCTAGCTCAATATATGATAGATTGAAGAAAAAGTGCATAAATTAGGGTTTATAACTTAAAATCATAAAAATTAAAAAGTGCATAACTCATAAATATGAAAGTGACACCTTCATTTGTTACTTTTTGACTTTTCGACGCTATTCACTGCAAAGGAGCCCACTTATTTTCCATCATGCCTCGACATCGACCCGAGTGAACTACGCGGATGGAGATCCTGCGTTGGTCCGTACTCGTCGACCAACCCTTGGACAAGGTGAGTTGACTTGTCATGGACTTGTCTTTGACTTTTTTATGTTTGCATTGAATTCAATGTTCAATGATGTCATCGCCAAGATCATGCTCGTGCCCCCTATTTAGGCACCATGGTCTCCTAGGGCACCATGGTCCTCCATTTCTGGGCGACCAAAGGGTGCATGGGATCAAGCGTTAAACAAATAGAATAGATTGATGATGTCTTTCATTGGATGATTACAATCAATGACTGATTACTGATGATTTGATGTTTCGATTTGTAAATTCTTCCATACATTTATGAGCACATTGTTGGTCACACCTTTCGGAGCCTTCGGAATCAAATTCTAAGGCTCACACCGGGGGAGAGAGAGTTTCTCCATGTTGTAGGCTTATGGTACGTGATGACTATGCCCGCCATCAAGTTTCATCCTGCGATATTGATGGCATTGATGGAAAGGTGGGATGCAGATACCTCGACATTCCTCCTACCAGTGGAGAAGATGATAGTTACCCTTGAAGATGTATACCGTATTCCGTGCCTTCCCACCAGGGGAGAGACTGTTAGATATCGAGTTGATCGCTCTGCTACTAAGTACAGGAGGGAGCAGGTCTACTATGTAGGGAGAGTGATGCTCGACGAGATGAGGGGCCGCATCATGGTCAGTTGGTTCCTACACCCTATTGGCGAGGTTCCACTAGTGAGGCAACTCATGATCACTACCATTGCATTACCTGTGTGCCCCAATGGGTGCGACAACCACAGTTAGACAATTCAAATAATAAGAAGACAACTGAGAGGGGGGGTGAATCAGTTGTCACAGATTACCAAAACCATTAACAATTAAAAATTTAATTCTGGAACCCAAAACATTAATACAAGAAGAGCAGTTAAACCAATTAAGCATAAACAATAATCACAGAATAAATACCATTCACATGACACCAAGATTTATACGTGGAAAACTCGGTAAAGGGAAAAACCACAGTGGGAAGCCTACCCACAATCAGATAATACTTTTGCAGTAAGTATGTGAATTACAATTGAGGGGCCTGCACTTGCATGAATGCCAACAGCCTAGAGCGCACTGCTCATCACAAAAGGAGCCTCACTGACTACATAGAAATCCAGACTACAATCCGGAGAAGTTTTGAACTGCAAAAGATAACATCTCCTATGCCTGAGTACAGTTCCGGTTAAGCTCAATACCAGAGGACTAAATCCTCTTACATAAACCCAATTCAATCTCCAATGATCGACCAAATCCTCTGCCTAAATGTGTGTGTGTGTGTGTGAAAAGTGAACATGTATCTGTATCTATATCTAAATACACAACACTTCAATTAAGTCATTAGATGCATGGTTAGTAAATCAATAATCAATAATGAACAATAAACCATTACAAAGCGACCTATTGCCTTCTAGTAGATGCGAGTTTAGTCTTGCTCTCATATTTCATATGCAATACTAGTGACCAAACAACATCTAAACTAAGGATTTAATCTATATGAGCATGAATTTGAGCTAAATGAATGCAAGATTTAAGCTAGATATGCAAAATTAATCTAACATGATTTAAGCAATATTAAGCTAGATGATTTAATAAGGATGCAATAACTAATATGTAATATCTCAATGCACAAATTTTAATTGACCTAGAGCAAAAACAACATAATAACAATATATTCTCACGGATCCTTGAATGAGAGATGAGAGCCTGAATTTATAAAAAATTCAAAAAGAACGTCTAAGATCAAATGATGATGAGCGGTCAAGATTTTCCAAGAGGAAGCACAATCCAGGTGAATTGATGTGATTGATTGTTTTTCTCAGTTTTAAAGGAAATTGAACTAAAACTAAGATAAAATAAATAAAAAAACTGATTTATTCGCTATTTCATTCAATTTTGATATTTAATTATTTTAATTGCTTTCTTTGAGATTATTTATTAATTTTTAATTTGATTTTCAAGATTATCTCCATTTGATTTCTTTTCTCAATTTTTAATTATTTTTTTGTCAATTAATTCCTTTTTTGATGATTTTTTTTTTTTTTTGATCGGTGAGATGGATTTTTAACCTGGTCCAATTGCCAGGTGAGGCCACAAATTGGGGGGCCTCATCCCCATGTTTACATATCTGAGGTATTAACACCTCTAAGCATTAGTTCTAACATCAGTAGCCATTACCTCCTTACCTCTCCAATCTTCTCTCCTTATCTCTCCACGGTCTCTCCTTATCACTCCATCGTAACCCCTTATATCTCCCTCACCTTATCGCTCCATTCCGCTTCCTTATCTCTCCACTCCTTATCACTCCATTCATTCTTCGTGGCTCCTCC
The DNA here is from genome assembly GCF_030272615.1 of Cryptomeria japonica. Classification (NCBI taxonomy): domain Eukaryota; kingdom Viridiplantae; phylum Streptophyta; class Pinopsida; order Cupressales; family Cupressaceae; genus Cryptomeria; species Cryptomeria japonica. The sequence goes on from NC_081407.1 coordinate 14,655,070, forward strand.
ACTCCTTATCTCTCCACCTTACCTCCTAATCTCTCCACTGTTCCTACCTTATCACACCATCAACCATGCTGAGTCCACCTGCTGCCAATCGTACTGTCGTCCAACACTAGGATTGAGGTATCGCACTCTGTGCATTGTCATTTCTGGGTCAACCGTTGAGTCAACACCATGTAATAATGGGCATGAACACCATCGCGGGCACATGAGTGTTGCTGACAGAAAGATCATATAACACAACACACCTCCATCTAGATTGCGACCATCATCCACCAAAAGGCAGTCGAGACTCGAACATGGGACCACCCTATCAACAGGGCTCGTGACAATCGTCACGCTGCGGGGTCAACCCCTTTTTTGATGATTTAATGGCAAATTGATTTATTTAATTAAATTTGCTAGGATATTCAATAAAATAAATAGGATAGTTGTTTAAAAATGATTTACTTGGAATGATCAGTTAATTAAATAAATATTTAATTAATATTGGTTGATTTATTTTCCATGTGACATTTGATGATTTAAGAAATTAACTGTGTGCTCAAGATTAAATTTAATTGCCTTTGGTTAGGACCTTGGTGACATTGTCAAGATTAGGGGCTTATGGTTTAGATGACCATTTTTAGGGTATTACATTTGCCCCTCTTTGAATTAATGTGTGAGCAATGTGTTGATTCAAAGAACAATTGATGTCTAGGAGATACCAATTCTAAACTTGATTGATCACAAACCAGATGAAGAGTGAGGTATTTAGTTTGTTTTGAAGCAATGAAACTGAACAGAGTTGATTAAAGTGAAACCGATCCCGAACTTGATTGAACTAGGACCGATGAAGAGCAAAGATACCGAACTTGAACTTGATTGATCAAGAAGCGGATCTTACTGATCTAGAACTTGATTGAACTAAGCATAGTGAGCAGAGAGAAAAACCGGTCTTGAACTTGATGGATCAAAACACGATGAGCAAAGATAAACTGTCCAACTTGATTTGATGCGATGAAACTAAACACCTGCTTAGATTGAGCATGCATCAAAGATACCCTTTAAACCCTTGGTTGAGTTTAAATGAATAATCAACTTGATGAAAAGCGATGAAACTGATTATCATTAAGAGACTGATTCAGACGAAGACAATATCAACTTGATTTGATTGACGAAACTGATATGTCCCTAGAGATTCATTTGATTCAGATGAACAAGAAATCTCAACTTGATGAAGCCGAGATGCCCCTAGCGATAAGGTCTTGTTTGGATGTTCGATGAAGATTTTGAAAGAAACTCTCGACTTTGAGGATGATGATGATGATGTCATGAGTATGCCCCCTCGAGAGCGAAATCAAAAAATAGCGAGGGTTGCGCAGTGATTTCAAGCAATTTTTTTTTAGCGATGATACGTTATCAGAGTTAATGTGAGAATTAAATTGAGATTTAGCGCTGATTAGCAAGAAAATGAGTGCAAATTGAAGAAGAGAATGAGCAGTTGATGAAAGCGCTGAGTGGTCTTAGTTGTGCAAAATTGACTAGGAAGATGAGATCAGATTTTGATTTCGATGCCGAAAATAGAATCAGGACCCTCGATTTAGCTTAGGGTACAAGTTTGACGTCTATCAGAGCAAGTTGAAAAATTAGGGTTTTGGCTATATAAGGGGTCCATGTGTCATTTTCAACTCATTTTCACCTCTCCAAGTTTGAAATTTTAAAAGCCCTCTATGAAGAAAAATGGTCATTCTGATCCAAGAGCACTGTTTTGAGCGCCAGAGACATCACAATCGACCGCGAAAGTACGACCTGACGGTAAGTGATCGATCTTAAGCCTGTTTGGTTTTTGAAATGTTGAATTTTAATTGATTTTTTTTGCATTTTTTAGTCATGTGCCCTGGTTTATCGTGCGGGCTAAGACCATTTCTTGTAATAAACTGTCACCTTAGTGTTTTATTGTATGGGCATATAGGGTTTGTTGTTCGGTGTTGTCCCATGTCTCATACGAACTTGTGCTTGAGTGCCCATTTTGTCGTGCGGTATATACTATTTTTTCGTATTGTGATAGTTTGTCGTGCTATGTATAATCTTGATTCGTACAAAATTCTGCACTCCTGTGAAAACTTGTATGAAAAACAACAAGCATGTTTTAGGGTCAAAATATCAAATTTTGATTTTGCATTTTGTATATTTGGCTTCGCAAGCATGTTTAGCATATTTGTAGCGCAATTTGGATCACATGCTGACAGTGTTTATGTTTGATTTTGTAGACTTGGTTGCCAGATATCTTGTTTCGATGTGTTTATCTACCTACAATGGGATTAGTTCACGGTTTATCAGACGCAGATAGGGACACATTGAGTTGTGTGGGTTTGGATACCTTCTTCAAATGTCTGATATCCGTGTAAATCACGAGATGTTGGCCACATTAGCAGAGCGGTTTTATTCAGAGCATAATACTTTCCATTTACTCGTAGGAGAGATGACGATCACACCTGAGGATGTCTATCGGATTCTCAGGATTTTGTTTGTTGGCAACAAGGTCGATTATGATTCTGCTCAATGGCCAGGTATCTTAGCTTTGAGATGGATATTCCATGATGAGACAATCCTTGAGCGAGCCATCACCTGGGATGTTCTGATGACTAGGTATAGTTAGTAGTTTCCGTTGGCATGCGTGTTAGTAGGTATCATTGGGCATTTCGTTTTGTCGGACAAGGGACAACAGGGTTTTCTATGTGGCTGGGCTAGGATGCTCGAGAGAGAGACTACTGACTCATCCTGAGAGATTAGGGTGGGGATATTGTTTGTTAGCCCATATGTATCATGAGATGCATAAGGTTGCATATAGGGATGGGAAGAGCATGGCATCAAGAGTCTTAGTTTTGCAGATATGGGCATGGGAGCATTTCCTAGTATGCAGGGTGATAATAGATGATGCTAGAGAGCCACACCAGCCTATTGTATATTGTTATTCAGGTTATGTCACTCAGCCCCATCTAGGCAAGATAGATTACTGGAGGAGATAGCTCGATGATTTGATCGTGGTAGTGTGGAGACCGTATAGGGGTCTGCAGCTATGGGATGATTGGAGAGGGCAGAGGAAGGATATGTTTATGACTCATCCTCTTATTGGCAGGTTGGTGTCCATCATTGAGCGATTTGTAGTTTCTAGGGTTATGAGGCAATATGGCAGACCACAGGGTATATCTCATGAGTTTATAGCCTATGCCCGATATGGAGATGAGGAGAGACATGGATGGGCTCCGAGGATATCCTACGCGTTGAGCATGCAAGAGATAGTCAGTGTACAATGACAACGATTAGATTATTTGGAGGATGTTGTAGATGCGAGGGTATTTCCCCAGTATAGGGATTGGTTCCAGAGACATCCATTTCCTAGATTCATAGATCCTGTAGAGCATGCACCTCTCATAGAGGAGGTCGAGGATGAGGCACCAACACAGGCACAGGTACTGGGTCAGGTACAGGGACGGAGATAGGTGCAAGGACGAGGACATGTGCAAGGTTAGAGAGCAGATGCACCTAGGCGAGCAGGGGGTGATCTTGGGGCTAGTAGCAACAGGATACCAACCGGAGTGAGACAACGACAGAGAGAGGAGGGTGGATCTCTAGGGGTTGTTGGGTTGAGACTAGTGGTGCTAGGGCGACAGAAGGGCGGAGGTGAGGAGGAGAGAGCAACCCCTAGGCAGGTGAGGCAGCAGATGGATGATCAGGGAGGCGGAGAGGGAGGTAGAGGGGGAGGTGGAGGTGGAGGGGTTGGGAGAGAGCAGTGGGCAGCGGATGTAGCACGGTCTCTGAGGACTAGACTGGTAGGTTTGTAGTCACAATTGACAATGGCGTAGACATAGCTTGGAGAGTGGGACCGACAACTTGCTAAGGTCAGAGTAGAGCAAGATACTCTCCAACAAGAGGTTTTGCATCAGACGAGCTGGGCAACCTATTATGTTGTCACGTATAGTGTAGCAGTCCCAGTGGCACAACAGGTTGTTCCACATTCTCAGTATATGGATCGGTCTGAGGGAGCTAGGGCACTTAGACAAGATGTTGATCATCAGGCACCACCTCCTCCACCTGGCGATGAGGGAGAGGTAGAGAGCTAGATTTTGTTATATACCCCATTTTTGTAGCCTATACGATTATTGCTCTGATGAGACATTGTATTTTACAGTTGATATCATTTGTACTCTGAAACACTGAGATTATGATGATATATACGAGATATTTTAGTTGATTTTTAATTGTACTTGTGTTGATTGATTATGAGATGTCATTCTATATGCTTTATTCTATATGTATGCATATCTTTTCAGTATAGACGTATGCAATGTAGATGAATATGGATGTTTATTTTCATTTCTTTTCATATGCAAATAAATGATGAAAATGAGTAATGAGTAATGCAAATGTTTATTTTTCTCCATGCAATAATATGAATGCAAATAAGTAATAATGAAATGTATGGATCTATATAAGATGCTCATGTATGTAACTAACATCTCAATACACAAGTACTCGATTGAAGAAATGTTGCCGAAAAAGAGACCACTTAGCTGAGAAATGATGATGCTTCATACTCTTGTTTAGAAGATAAAGAGATCATTGTTATCATGCTGAAATCACTCGAAATGCAAGAATGAATGCAACCTAAACCTAGTCACTGGATTTGGAATGCTTAATTTTTCATCACTGAGCGTTTTACAAACACAACAAGCATAATAGAGTTCATTTCTTTGTATATGCAATATGAATTATCTTGTCCGCAATGAACCCTTTATTTGTTCATATCCTTGGACAAATTACGCATGCTTTCAGATTGCACGTTAAAGAAATTCTCTCAAATAGACAAAGAAATGACTCCAACCTCCCTGTAGCATACAAATAAGTGAAGTTGTGGTATGTGTGGCGATTTCACCTTGATGTGAAGGAACTTATCACAGACACCCAACTGATTAGATGTTTCCATATCATCAGATTCATTCCTACAAGCAGAAAATAAAGAAAGCATTGTGCCCCCAATCCTTGCTCCTCTTATTCAATATAGACTTCCTCGAGTTACTCAAAGGGAATAATAAGCAAAAGCCAATGCAAAAGATAGTATACAAAGAAAATTTCATGCATAACTTAAACAGTGTAGTGATGGTTTTCAGTAGTCTTGTTTTGCTTGTGTACTCAGTGATAAAACTTTTCCGTAGTTGGGAGATAGGTGACTGACTCAGAGTGGATGACCAAGTACCACTGACTGAAACATGACTTGATTGATACTGCTTGGGACATGTAAATTGCTCATTCGATTACCCTAAGACTAGGACATTGATCGGTTTCAAGCCACAAGGGTTCCAAAAAGAACCATGATGTCACAAAAGCGACTAAAAGATATGTACAAGCGAAATCAAAGATGTAGGAAAGCGGGAATGAAAAATGGGAAATACAAACGTTGTGTTGATAGATGGAGCGCTTGAGTACAAGAGGCGCCTGTTTACCAGGTTTTCACCTGCTTGGCAAGGATTTTTATTTTTTAAATTCAAGACATTTTATGATTTTTAGGATTTCTTCAGGACTTTTTAGATGTACGGGTTGCTGGAGTAGGGAATACTAGGTGAAGAATTTCTTTAAGTGGATGATTTTGATCGGCTCACGGAGTTGTTCTCCCTCCTATGTTGAGAGTTGATAGGCACCAGAGCCAAATACTGTAGTAACGATGTAGGGACCCAACCAGTTGGGTTCAATCTTCCCTTTGTTGTCTCGAAACTGTTGATTCTTAGGATTTTCTCTTAGAAAAAGGTCACCAACTTGAAATTCTCGTTGTCGAACTTTTTTGTTATAACCTCTAGACATTCTCTTTTGATATGCTCTCAGGTGATCAAACGCCACAAGCTGACGTTCATCCAAAAAACTTAAGTTCTTGCAATCTAGATATTTTGTAGTCTTCATCAATAACAAGACCTTGCAAAGAAACTCTTAAAGATGGTATTTCCACCTCAATAGGTAAGACTGCTCTGGAACCATACACCAAAGAAAAAGGTGTAGCCCCAGTAGGTGTTCTAATACTTGTTCTATAAGCCCATAGTGCAGGATTGAGCTACAGATGCCAATCCTTTCCAGATATATTTACTGTTCAGTGTAAGATAGTTAATAGATTCTTGTTAGATGCTTCGGCTTGTCCATTACCTTAAGGGTAGTATATGGATGACCAATGTTGTTTTATTTTGAATTTTTCATAGAGTTTATCTAGATCTTTATTCTTGAACTGCCCTCCATTGTCAGTCACAATGGATGAAGGTATACCATACCTGCAGATGATATAGTTAAGGATGAACAGAGCTACTTGTTTATCGGTTGCTTTGATGAGTGGAACTGCTTCTACCCACTTAGTGAAGTACTCAGTGGCAATTATAATAAACTTGTGTCTGTTAGATGATGTGGGGTATATTTGGCCAATGAGATCAAACACCCATTGTTGAAAAGGCCAATGTGTAATGAAGGGTATGAGATCCCTTGCTAGAGCATATATGAGGTTCCCATGTAGCTGACACTTCTCACAAGTTTTAGAAAATTTTACAGCATCTTTCTCCATGTCTGGCTAGCAGTAGCCAGCCCTTAGCAGTTTTTGTGCTAAAGGTAGACCGTTTGAATGGGATCCATATATACCTTCACGGACCTCGGATAATGCGCATTGGGACTCTTCAGTTTCTAGACATCTAAGCAAAGTACTATTCAAACCTCAACTAAATAGGTTGTTAGCGATGATGACGTACCGTGAAGCATTTTAGATTAGGTTCCTTTTCTCATTATGAAAAAGATTAGCAGGGATAACTTGGTCACACAGGTAAGAGTAAATGTGGCTGTAGCGAGATGAGTCATGTCCAATAATAGAACAAACCATCTGGGACTTAGGAGAATCATAGGCAGGATAATGTAACTCTTCCACCAGGAATTCAAAGCGAAAATTAGATTCATGTAGCTGTGGTATAGACGCCAAGGTGGCCATTACATCCGCTGCTCTATTTGTTGATCTGGGGATCTGCTGAAATGATACAAAGGTAAAGTATTTCTTGAGATCATCCACCATTCTCTTATAAGGTATCAATTTCTTATCTCTGGTATGATATATATCATTGATTTGGTTGATGATGAGCTGAGAGTCTCCATAGATGTGTAATTCAACAACCTTCCATTTGATGGCCAGTTTGATCCCATTTGCCAAAGCTTCACATTCTGCAATGTTGTTTGTGCAAGGGAAGAGAATCTTGTAAGCTTTTGGGATTGAATATTTTTTAGGAGTAATAAAAAGTATTCTGGCACTAGAATCATGTTGAGTGAAAGACCCATCAAAGAACATCTTCCATGATCGTTGAGTAAGGTGCATGATTGATTCATTTAGAAATTCTATGTGCAAAGGTTGACTGTATTCAAGTGGAGCATTAGCAAGTTGATCTATAATAACCTGTCCTTTAATGGCTTTGCATTCTACATATTCAATATCAAATTCTGTAAGAACCATGACCCATTTAGCCAATCTTCCTATAAGTGTTGATTTGCTGAGAAGATATTTGAGCGGATCAACCTTAGCCATCAGCTTAATAGAGTGTGCTAAAATGTAGTGTCTCAATTTCTGTGATGCAAAGACTAATGCCAAATAAGCTTTTTCTATGATAGCATAGTTCATTTCACAGGACACCAAGGTCCTGTTGATATAATATATAACTTCCTTTTTATTTTCATCCTATTGTGCTAGAAGTGCCCCCAATGATGTATTGATAGCTGATATGTATAGAATCAATGGTTTACCTTGAATTGGTGACATTAATATGGGTGGATTAGAAAGATAGTCTTTGATTTGTTTTAGATGTTGTTCACAATCTTCATCCCAGGTGTATTGTACTCCTTTCCTTAATACTTTTGTGAAGGGCTGAGCTTTGTCTGTTAGCTCAGATATAAAGCATCTTATTGATTGGAGACATCCTTGTAAACTTCTCATTTGACTGATATTATTGGGTGGATGCATTTCCATTATGGTTTGGACCTTTTCGAGATCAACCTCAATTCCTTTCTTTGAAAATTATGTAGCTAAGAAATTTCCCTAATGTTACCCCGAATGCACACTTTTTATGATTTAGCTGGAGCTTGAATCTTTCCATTCTATCCAGTATGAGGCCTAGTTCTTGGATATGTGTGGATCTCTTCATGGTTTTTACTAGGGTGTCATCAACATAATTTTCCATGTTTTTGTGCATCATATCGTGGAAGATGGTGGTTACTGCTCTTTAGTAAGTCGCTCCTGCATTCTTTAGTCCAAATGGCGTGACGTTCCAGCAAAAGGTTCCCCATGCACATGTGAAGGCTATCTTTTCTTGATCCTCAGGAGCTATCCTGATCTAATTATAACTAGAGAATCCATCTATTAATGAGTACATCTCATAACCAGCAGTCATATCCACTATCATATCAATGTTGGGCAATGAAAAATCATCTTTCGAACATGCTTTGTTGAGATCCCTAAAGTCTGTTCAAACCCTAATAGATTTGTATGCCTTTGATACAGGTACTATGTTTGATATCCATTCTGCATAGTCTATAGCTATGATAAATCCAGCTTTTAGCAATTTTTCTAGCTTAGCTTTGACTAGTAGTGCCACATGAGGATGCATCTTACGAAGTTTTTGCTTGACTGGTTTAACTCCTGATGTAATAGAAAGATGATGCATGATGAGATCAGGATCTAGTCCTGGCATATCGAAGTATGTCCATGCAAAGTTGATCTTCTTTTCTGAAAAGAGGTTGCTGAAAACTTTTAACTCTTCTGCTGACAGTGATTGAGCTAAATGAATGATATGTTGTGTCTCTTGACTTCCAATATTTATTGGTTGAGTTGGTTCAATCAATACTAAAGACCTTTCTTGGAAGTGACTTGGCAGCATATCAAGTATCTCACCCTCAGGTGCCTCATAGAGGTTTTCATGCTTAGGTATGTCCTTATTTTTACTTTTCTTTGTTCAGACACCGCTACAGTGTGGTTTTTGTCATCATAACTTTTTTCTTTTTTTTTGCGACTAAGATACTTGATGTCTATCTCAGTTATATTCTCACTTTGTTCACTAGTGGAAGAGTTCATTGGTTCAACTGCATTAAGATAGCAAGCTAATGTGTAGTCATTGGCAAAGGTAGGTATATTCAAAGGTTGGTTGTAAAGAGTATAGTCAATTAGTTTAGAATGTATCAAGGATAAAGTTTGAACAGGTTCAAGGGAGTTCATGGTATTATCATCATAACTTCAAACCGACAAGTTGAGTTCCAGAAAACTACCTTGAGTAGGTGTCTCGAGAAAAGGAAGAGTTACAACACGATTATTGAAGTACATGTTAATATTTAGTGGACCTAGCCCAACCGACCTAGTCCTAGCATCGTCCCCTATTTTAGACTGGACTACATATCGTGGTGTGACAGTAACAGGGTCAGCAGGCAGCATCTCAACGTTCATGATGGAGTAGTCATAATATGATGTCGAATAGTTGTTGTCATAAATAGAGCTTTTGTCAGAGTTATCAGAGTCATAAGATGAATTTTCTGACTCTTCTTCAAGTGATTTAGTAAAAGTATGTATAGTATCGATACCTACATCCTTGATGCTGCAAGTTCCTTCATGATTTGGTTCATTGATCACTTGTATTTGACATACCTGTTGACATAACCTTGATGGTTTTGTTAGTCCCTGTCGTCTTTTCCATTCAGCTTCCTCTGGACTGATGACTGGTCCTGCTTTTGTAGCTTCTAATTCTTGTTTTGTGGTTCCATACCCAATTTTTCCTATCTCATTAGAGGGGGAATTTTCTTCTGCTCTTCCTTCTTTCAGTTGTTGTTCATAGTCTTCTTGTCTTTTTAGTTTGATTTCCTTTATTTCCTTTTGCAACTTTAAGCGGATTTCCTCTTGTGCTTCATCTATGATATCAGTAGATTCTTCGGGAGTTTCTGTAGTAGGTGTTTCTGAGAGATGATCTGGACCCCATTCATACTCATTCAAGTCAATTTTTGAATCATCTACTTGCTGTCTACCTGTATATACGACTGAAATGTTCAGTGGTGCAAACAACTCTTGGATTCCTTCGATTTCTTCCCTCATGTCTTCCGAGATCTCTACTCCTTGTAGTGTTATTGTTGATACAATTGGAACTTGCATACCAGTTGCTTCTTCTCTCTTGATTGTCGATTATTCTTGTTCATTTTCATACTCTTCTTGAGTTTGTTGAGTATTGATTTCCTGTGATGTTGAAGGTAGTATATTTTTCCTCCACTTAGGTTGATGGTGAGAAGTATGTTTCTGATCTAATGACTTTCTTGGATTGTACCTGAGTCCAGCTTTATCATTTATAGACTTAGTTTGTAGCTGAATAGGTTCAACAATACCTTCTTGATGCTTTCCCAAAGGACCGGTACCTGAATATCCCATGCGTTGAATCATTTTATAGCCTAGACCATATTGTGTCGGGGAAATTTCACAATGTCGTATTTCTTTGTTTGTACTATCTTCTTTGAAAAGCCATTTGAGAACAACGACCTCTTCTATTTCATTTGCAAGGGAGGTAGAGGACTGTATAAAGAGATCATTATAAATGACATTTGGAGTTGAAGTTTGCGGCTTCACAACCTCTGATGGTTTTCCCGACTGTCTTGGCGATGGAGGAAGAGACATTAGTGAAACTACAGGTTCTATTTTGTATCCATCCATGCCAGTATTTGTGATTTTCAATTTCTTTTCTAAATCTTTCAGCAAAGTTTCTGAACTTTTAGCTGTAGAGGCTGCTCTATTATGAGGAACAAAAGCATCAACACTCTGCGTTAATGCATTACAGGTATAGTATGTATTAGCAAGAATACTGACTTCAACTCTGTTATAGGGAAATTTCAAGCATTGATGATATGTAGATGGTACTGCCTTCATTTTGTGAATCCGTGGCCTGCCCAATAAGATGTTGTACGAAAGAGGAAGGTCGAGCACCTAAAAGATAACATCTCTTTCCACATGTCCTACCCTGATTAGTAATAGTACCAGACCTTTAGAGGTTCTTTCTTCTTCATCATAAGCTTTGATCGTTATTTTCTTTGTTGGATCAATGACATTTTCAGAAAATCCCATCTATGTCAGTAGATTGTAGGTACAAATATTCAACCCAGCGCCTCCATCTATCAAAACATGTTTACATCGGTGTTTATGGATCATAGCTTTGATGTGTAATGGATGGTTATGTGGGTGATTCAGTGAGCTATCATCTTCTCCAGAGAAAGCGAAGTAATGAGATGAAGTCAGGTGACCCAACATAGATTGAAACCGATCTATATCTAAATCTTCTGGGACATCAGTAGTGAGCAAAGCTTTGTCCAGGATCTCTCTACGAGTAGAAGAGATCTTAAGCAGTTAAAAAAAGGATATTTGAGCGTTAGTTCTTTTCAATTGTTCGACAATGCTATAACCAGGAGAGGATGATGAAGCCAGCTGTTTAGATTTAGCGGTGATTGTATCTGTTTGTCTGTTTGAAGAGGTTGGTAGGTTTGATGTTGTTTGAGCAAAAGTTGAGGAACTAGATCCTTGGAGAGTAACCTTCTTTTGAGTGCGGGTCACAACATTTGTAGTTTGTGCCTGATTTTGTTTATCTTTGATTATGATCACATTGCAATATTTTGGTTGGGAATATTCAATCATGTTGATCACGTTGTCATTGTCAGTGTAGGTGTTATTGACTTTGACACCTACCTTGGATTTTGAGGAATCACCTTTTTCATAAGCAGGTAAGGGATCTTTAAAAGCCTTGTGATCAACATTAGTTGTGTGATTTCCAACTGTCGATGAGGTCTTGAATTTCATGTCTAAGCTTCATGCAATTGTTTGTTGTATGGCCCTTCTTTCGATGTATTCACAATATTCATTTTCTCTCTACCATTTGGGTTTAACTTCTAGATCATATGGTCTGGAATTGTCTGGCAATGTTATCAGATCATTTGCCAATAAAGTTTTAAAAGCTGATTCATATGATTCGTCTACAGGAGTAAAATCACGTTTAGGCTTTGAAAGCCAAGGTTTTTCTTTAAACCATTCTTTTGATTTTTTTGGAGGATTTTCTTCTACAGTTTCAGTCGCTTTGAATGCTTGTGTGCCGCTAGCCAGGTTAAATATTGTGGATTTTGTTTTTGCTTTAACAGTGTCTACCACTCTGTCATTAACAACATTTCTGTTGTTATCTTTGCCATATTTCCAGTATTTGTTCTTTTCTTTAGAACTAGAACCTTGTGATGTTTCTTTCCAAAGTGATATATCTCCTTTCTTTATGAGCACATCTTCCATTCTGAGGGCACTATCGACCATTTTGTTGAATGAAGCATACAATTGCATTTGGATACTATATTTTAATTCAAGGACCGGGTTATTGGAGATATCCATCTTCTCATAATCTGGAATAGGTCGCGAATATCTAGAGAATATCTTTCTCCAACGTTGAAGAAAAGTGAGAGATGGTTCTCCTGTTTTCTATTTAGTGTTGCAAAGCTCAATCATAGTGACTGTCATGCCCAAACTTTTGGGCACAAACGAAATAATTTTTATTTTTATTTTCAAATAAATAACCTAGTACGACTAACTTAATTAAAATAATGCAAACTAGTTTGGTCTTAACTATGTTTTAAATAAATCAAGCAACTAAATTAATAAAGCGATAAATAATCTAAGTTATAAGCAAGCTAATATTTCTCCAAAAGAGTTATCACTAATCTTCCATTAATAAATAATTAAACTCTCTTAGCAATTAATCTCAAACTTAATATATGATCTTTAAATTAATTGAACAATAGTCTCTTATAGTTCTTTAAATACCGAGGGTCTAAAATTAATTTACCCTAACTCTTTGGTTTATAAATCTATTAAGTAAAATATCCATTAATTAAAAAGGTTGTCCGATAAATTTCAGAATAAAGGGGCCAACATGACATACATGGGTCATTTTAATCCTTTAAGATTTAATCATCTCAAGAATATATATATATAAAGATATTTCAAGAAGAAAGGGGTGAGGGTTTTCTTTTCTTTATTTTAATAATTTACTCCTCTTTTTAAAATCCTAGAAGTCACATGTTAACCCTAACCTCTTCTTATACACTCCCACACACACATATCTTATTTTAAAATCTAAGTGTGTTTGCCCTAACCTGAAACTAGGGTTAGGGCACATATGTTATACATGAATATTTTTAGTGTGTTGTATGTGTGTGTGTAATGTTTTCTTTTATTTTATTTTTTTCTGTGTGTGTGTGTGTGTAGGTGTGGGCGCGGCGGCTCGAGCTTCATTCTTCTTTTTTATTTTTTGGCGGAGCCGAAGAGGGGAATGGCGGGGGAAACCGAGCGGCGAGCGGCGAGTATGGAGTTTGGCGGGCGGAGGGAGCGTTGTGCATAGGGTGCCAGGTGGAGGTATCCCAAACGCCACTGTGTTTCCCCACAGTGACGGCCGAGCGCCGCCCACTATGGGTAAACACAGTGGCGATCAGGCGCCTCCCGCGCCATCACTGTGGTTGCCCACAGTGATGGTTCCCATGCCGTCCACTGTGGGAAACCACAGTGGCGGCCCGAGCCGCGCCGACCACTGTGTTTTTACACAGCAGTTCGACTCTTCCCTGTGTAAAATATATAAATATATATATATATATATATATATATATATATATAAAACATGTAGAAAACTAATAAATGGTTTGCAGTCTAAAATGGATGTAATATACATTTTCTAGATTTTTTTAATAATTAGGCTTTAAATTTGCCCTTATCTCTCTTATATACAAAACTCAAACTAATTATTTCTTAGCATATTAAACCTAGTTTAGAGGAAAGAAGATAACTATATTGTTTCTTTGCTTAAAACATTCTGTAACTAATATGCATTCTAACAACAATCTTAAAATATAATCCCTTTCTTGGTAAACAAATTAAAACTAAAACTAAATGCTATTTTCTTTTGATAAAATAAGCTACTACAATAAGATTTACTTTCTACATTAAATGGAAAAATAAATGTCAGATTTCTTTTATTTGCAGCAGCATTAATATACATAAATGAACATATAGAAACAAAATTAATTTATTTGCAGAATAAACAAAAATGCAACAACATCATTTTTTTTATTTATTTTTTTAAATGAAGATTTAAATATAAGTTCATATATTCCATCTCTCTTTTTTTTTTGCAAAACTAACCAAAGTAGGAAAAATATATTTCTTTAGCAAATTCAAATACAAAGTAAATAAGAATACAAATGGGTTTGAAACCCAACTAATATTTCATTTCCATAGGAATAAGGATAAAATAAATACACCTCTTTTCTTTTGGAAGTTAAATACAACAATAGCTCTTTTTTTTTATACAAGCTACAATATTAAATACATTTTCTTTTAAATTTTTCTGCAACACAAAACAACAACAAAGCTCTTCCTCTTTTCTTTTCCATCCCAAGCAACCTGCAATAAAAATGCAACTTGACCATGGAGAGCTCACCTCCCTACCTAGGCTTACTAGAAGCCACCCCCGAGCTTGAAGAACCAAGTACTAGACAAGTCACAAACAAACAAATAACACAACAACAAAAGCAAACACTCAACATGCATTTTCCCATCCCAAGCTACACTCTCACCACAACTTGTGATGAAGTTTCCACGGGTGGAAGTGGACCAAGTACCATTGGGGAGATTGCAAGCACAATACAACTCAAGCCACCTCATGGCAATACAATATACAACAAAATTCATCTCCACACCTTATGCCCCCCAAAGGCATAAAAGCCATATTTTCTCCCCTTATGACCCCCAAATGCATACACAAGGCTATGCAGCAAGGGTCACAAAGGACACCCTTGAGAATCACTCTCCATAAGGAGAGCCTCTCACCCAAGGCTGTCATACTTCTTCCACCCCAAGACCATCCTACTCTCCCAAGAGTAGGAGGCCTTGGACACTTCCAAAACAAGAACACATAAACAAAGAACATGGAAATGAAAATTTACATTTTTCCCCTACAACAAATTACATATACACATATTTTCATACAAGCATTTCTTTCATTCAAAAAACAACATAAACCACATAAACATAAGGAAGTAAAACCATCCTTAATCTGCCAATAGGTATGTTAGACCTAGTTGGGGATGAGCTGCCCAAATCCACACAAACTTTCCACCAACCCTTCACCAAAATTCTATCCTACAACTAAATTTCAAAAATTGCATAATTTCCAACAATGGAGAGTGGGTGATTACTCACTAAGTCCCTAATCCTTGCCTGAGAAGGCCTCTCACACACTTCCCAACCCCTTGGGTGAGGTGAGAGTTCCCATTGGTTGCTCTTCCCAACCTCCTACATATTACTAAAACTGGAAAGGAAAAAGGTGTGAGAGGATGGGGAAGAGAGTTTGACATCAAAAGGGAAGGTTGTCTATCCTAGGAGGAACCTTCTAAGTTGAATTTTCGCTCACCTTGGAAAAACCACTTTTTGAGGTGACTAAACAGTCACATGGGAGTAGTCACATGTTTCAAAATACCCCTAACCCATAGGTATACCCTTTGGACCTTTGGAAAAGCCCTAAAACTGACCCTAGCAGTCCATTTGACCCCTTAGAAACCCAACTGAAGTTAACCTACGGGTCAAACCTGAGTTGACCACTCCCAAGACTCCCTACCCAAGGCAAATTTGGGACCACATTCTTGTGTTTGAATGGCTTTGGTAGAAAGAAAACTCCCTCCAAGAGACAAGTCAAAATCAGTGACACTAATCATCACATGTGTCAAGTGACACAATAAAATACAATATAAAAATCACACATGGAATTTGTCTCTTGTAGGTTTACACAATTAAATAAAATCAAATTAACACACATGCATAATTTACTTTCACAAATAAAATACATTACAAACGGGGTGTTGTCTCTCCAAATAGACAACCCCTGGCTTAACTAACGTACATTGGTCTAGGTTTGGTTCTCCATATTTATTCCATGGTCACATGGATAATTTTCCTGCGCATCTCGATTAACACATTAGTAATTCCAAATAATCACAATCATACATAATTAAATACATAGATTTCATTGCACATCAAACACTCATACATTTGACAATAATAATTCAATATCTCATTCATTCAAATTCAATTCCACATAAGCAATCATCATAATTCTCAAAATTGAACCATTCATAAAATAAGCGTCATTTTTCTATCATCAAAATGAAGTCCTGCAATTCCAATAATGACATTCACCATTTCAAAGTAATTCTATTCTAGCAACATATAAAGTTTCATTATCAAAATGCATAAAATGAAGCATCAATATACGTCAATGTGATCCAAATCATGGAATCATATAGGTTCTAAATCCATAAAGCATAAAATAAAGCATCCATAATAGTCTCAAAATGCAAATAACTGAAAATGTCAAGCTGAGTCGGGGTAGGGCCTCACAGTGACTGGATGACGAATGTTATAGGAGTATTGTTGTAGAAACAATTGGATTAATTCCTCAAAAGTTTTGATTCCCATAGATAGGCTTGAAAACCATTCCATAGCTTGTCCTCCTAAACTTCTCAGGAAAAGGCGCATGAGGTATGTTTGTTCGTGCATGAATTCCATACATAAAGCACAAAATTCTCTGACATGATCTTGAGGATCTGTATTCCCATCATATTTGTCAAACTTGGGAATCTCCACTCTTGAAGGGAATGGAGGCATGTAAAGGTTTTTGTCAAATGGAAACGGGCATATCATGTCCAGAGAATATTGCTTTGATGTTTTATTCTTGTTTTTCAGTTTTGTGATTTCTATCTGTAACGCTTGCAATTGTTTGTTTACCAGCACTAAAGGTGTCTCTTTCTCTTTAGTGATGAGGGTTTCCATGTCATAATCAATAGGAAGTTTAACACCTTGCTTTGCTAGCTCTAGAAAATGCTCTTCCTTTTCTCTAGACATGATGATCTTCATCATTTTTTGGAAATGTTTATCATTTAGACATTTATTTATAACAATTTATGTAGGTTCGGAGACTACAGATTCATCTGATGAGGAATCAATGTCGGTAGCATGGTTGCTAAGGTTATCATATGTATCGCGTTTAGTAGCTTGTCTTTCTTGCCTTTCTTCAGACATGGTGGGAGATAGGGGCTGATAAAAAAATGGTATTTGTGCTGATGAAGGTTTATTTGGGATGAGTTCTTCTACAAAGAATGGATTATCGTTTGATGAAAATGATACTCCTTTACCTTTGTCAGCTTTCTTGCAAGAATTTATGGTTTGAGCAGACATTTATGACTTATATGACCAAGAGCTGGATGTGACGAAGAAGTTAAGATCAAATTGAAGCTAGTTGTTCGTTTAACGTAGTGATTGAGAGAAGTAACTAAGATATGGTTTAGTTTTAGGAACGATCTATCCTGTGTAAGACGTTATCTAAGTTAACTTAGGATTGATAAGATGTTGATTGAACTAGGTGGAAGATGATTGACAAAACCATGCAACGCAATGGCAAGGGTACACTATCGAGATTGTTTTATGCTCATAATTATGATAACTAGTTTTATGCTCATTGTAGACTGATTTGGGCAATTTTGACTATTTTGATTGACAAGATTAGGAATTCGTACGACAGAGTTTGCAAACCTAGACGACAGTTTAGTAGTTTATAGATGATAAAGATAATTTTTCGTACGTGTTGCTGCCTGATTTCGTACAACAGTTGGGCAGACTCCAGATGATAATATGTTGAATGAGATGTATATTCATATGATAGACTATAAAAGACTAGATGATAGTTGTTCAGATTCATACGACATGCTTAACAGAGCCAGACTACAAACTTTTAAAATCAATGAAGACTCATACGACAGAGGACCAAATAGAAATAAAATTCTGATAGGCAGAGTTTTTTTAACGACTGACAAAGACCAGTTTTTAGACGCAGGCTGATGTTTCGATGACTAACAGAGACTAGTTTTTGACACGGACAAAGTTTATCGTTGAGTTGTTGATTTATTTTTCTCTAGTTTCAATATTTCAGTTTTAGTTTCAAGGATGAAAACATAGAAAACACACAAAATATATGTAATGACTTCAACCACAACACGCTAACCCTATGGAAGTTGACTTAGAGAAGAAAACCTTTGCTTGTTGAATTAGGTGCACACTCAATAGCTAATCAGAATACAATCGTTGATTCTCACGCAATGGATTCTCAACGTTGTATTAGCAGACTCCAAACACTAATGGGGGCACGATATGGCAAGTGTCTTGGGAGAGTTACTATCTCTCTAGCACAATGATTATCCCCCTTTCAGAGGTGAATCGGGTAGCTTCTATCTTATAGTTCTCAATCAGGAATTCCATTTTAAATTACCCCTTGAAGTCACGCAAGCATTATTGAGGCCTATAGTCTGAAAAGGTACCGAAATAAGTTGTAGTCACGTAAATGTGATTGAGACCATGAGACCCTACAAAATGCCCGATATGAGAGATCTCAAAGAGAAAACTCAAATAATCCCATCCTTTGAGACTTTAATCACCAGAGGCCTATTTATTATAGTGAGTTGTAATGCTCAGGTCTAGTTGTACTCACTTGGGTTGTTCTCACAGGGTGATTACTTTTTCCCACTATGACAGGCCCGCTAAAGGTATACAAATCTCAAAATTTAGAAAAAGCTTCAAGGATCTAGATTTCTAATTGCTTGTAAAAGACAAGAGCATACTCTCCTACCTCTCTGATTTTTCTAAAAACATAAAAGACAAATTTGTTCTTTAACTAGATAGCAATTTAAGTGCCTAAAATTTGAACTTTGAAGAATACACGAAGTTTGGTCGATTTTCTTTAGGCAACCTACAAAACCAATGCATCAGTAGTCATTTTGTTTTCGATTCTTTGACATGTGTATGTTTGATTGATAAATTCTTTGACAAGCGTTCTGCAAGAAAATCAGTTAGGCTATAAAAATCTCAGCCAAATAGAAGATAAACCATGGTTAGCATCAGCGTTAGCAAAATCTAAATTCAATTTATGAAAAACCCTAAAAAGTATACTATTTTTAAAATGATAAAACAAAAATTCGTATGACAGATTATACCTTTTCGCACGAGTATTCTTACAAGCCCGAATGATAAAACACAGAGTTGAATAACCAAAGCAGAAACTCGTACGAGCTTTCCAGCAGAACCACACGATAAAAGAAAGGTCTTGACAGAATGTCGCACGATGAAGGAAGTAAACTCATGATATTTAGTGAAGGTTGTACGGACGAGACCTGTAAGATTAAAAAAGTGATTTTGAGGCCGAAGGATTGAATTCTGAGCTCCATGGTGGGCGCCAAAAATATGTGTGTGAAAAGTGGACCTGTATTTGTGGCTGTATCTAAATACACAACACTTCAATTAAGTCATTAGATGCATGGTTAGTAAATCAATAATCAATAATGAACAATAAACCATTACAAAGCGACCTATTGCCTTCTAGTAGATGCGAGTTTAGTCTTGCTCTCAGATTTCATATGCAATACCAGTGACTAGACGACATCTAAACAAAGGATTTCATCTATATGAGCATGAATTTGAGCTAAATGAATGCAAGATTTAAGCTAGATATACAAGATTAATCTAACATGATTCAAGCAATATTAAGCTAGATGATTTAATAAGGATGCAATAACTAATATGTAATATCTCAATGCACAAATTTCAATGAACCTAGAGAAAAAATAACATAATAACAATATATTCTCCAGGATCCTTGAATGAGAGATGAGAGCCTAAATTTATAGAAAATTTAGAAAGAAACCAAAGACTAAGATCAAATGATAATGAGCGGTCAAGATTTTCCAAGAGGAAGCACAATCCAGGTGAATTGATGTGATTGGCTATTTTTCTCAGTTTTAAAGGAAATTGAACTAAAATTAAGATAAAATCAGAAAAAACTGATTTATTCTCTATTTCATTCAATTTTGATATTTAATTGTTTTAATTGCTTTCTTTGAGATTATTTATCAATTTTTAATTTGATTTTCAAGATTATCTCCATTTGATTTCTTTTCTCAAATTTTAATTCTTTTTTTGTCAATTAATTCCTTTTTTGATGATTTAATGAAAAAATTAATTAATTTAATTAAATATGCTAGGATATTCAATAAAATAAATAGGATAATTGTTTAAAAAATGTTTTACTTGGAATGATCAATTAATTAAATAAATATTTAATTAATATTGGTTGATTTATATGCCATGTGACATTTGATGATTTAAGAAACTAATTGTGTGTTCAAGATTAAATTTAATTGCCTTTGGTTAGGACCTTGGTGACGTTGTCGAGATTAGGAGCTTATGGTTTCGATGACCATTTTTAGGGTATTACATAATGATATTACATTATTCGCACATTACATTTCCTTTCCATAACCATATATGATTTACAATGATATCTTACATCTATATATACAAACCCTTGACCATAAACAATTAGGTCGGCCACCAGATAATAAACTAATTACATAATTACTGTATATGGTGAAAATGGATAGCAATAAACAACAATATTGAAAGACTAAAATGGATTCAACCACCAAACCCTAGCCTAACAATGAACAAAGATCCACCATAACATATGAAGATAACCTAAGACAATGCAAATAACTCAAAAATCACAAAGATTATACCATCACATGTCCACTAGGGTTTTGATCTCCATTCTTCCTATCTCCATTGATCTTGTTTGATATGCTTGCTCTCAGATTTTTGTATGCACAAGAGCTCAACAAAGAACGGAATGTGGTTGCAAGTAGAATTGTAGTGTAGTCAATTGATCTAGTAGTTAGGGTTTGATAATGAAGAAAGCATCTTCTTAAATAGAAGACACAATATGAAATGGAGGGTTAAGATTGAGAGGTGTAAAAAGAGAGGTCGGCTAGGATTAGAGGGTAGGTATAAGAAATACCAAAATAATGAAAGAGGTAGGTAGTGTAGGAAATAAGAGATGAATGACATGTGTCATGTGTAGAAAAAGATAATGAATTAATTAAATAAATAAAGATTTATTTAATTAATAGAAGAAGTAGGGCAATTAAATAAATAAAATATTTATTTAATATAGGAAAGGGATAATTTAAATAAATAAATGTATTTATTTAAATGAGAAATAAGGCTAGAAGAGGATAAATGAATTAATTAAATAAATAAAGATTTATTTAATTAATAGAAGAATTAGGCTTAGATAATTAAATAAATAAAATATTTATTTAATTAGACATGACAATTTTGGGTGTCTACATTTTGCCCCTCTTTGAGACAATGCGGCTTGTCGCGTTGTTTCAAAGAAGACAAGATGAACTGATACAGAGTTGCCCCAGGATGGGAATGATATGCCCCCTCGAGAGATTGGATGAAAAAGTCTGGAAAGATTGTAGACAATCTCTCGATAAGAAAGATGGAATAGAATGGGTTAAGCGAATAATGTGACAAAGTCACAGGATGAAGAATACTGACTCGGGAAATGAAAGGCAGGGCTAGGGTAGGCTATAAGATAGACCACGGGCAAAAGACATCCTCATTGTCATCCACACCCATAGAAGATCACAGTGCAGAGCAAGAAAAGAGCAGCAGCAGTCAGCAACGATGGCATTCGTTCATAGATTCGACCGTGTCCACCGATTCCAGTGACCAGCCGATGCAGGAGAGCCGGTAAGTACCCGAAAACCTCCTCGTACTTTCACGCATTTCGAGTTTTGTCATTAATGCATATTTAGGAGCAATAAATGCGCTAAAAATAGGATAGTTTAAAAGTGCAAAAACGTGCAACCGCGTCTGTGTCAGCGCCAGGCACGTCTGTGTCCAACAGGCGCGTCTGTGTTGGATCCAGGCGCGTCTGTGCCTGGAACCGCGTTTGTGTTGAATGCGAACGCGTTTGTGAAATGCAGAGGCGTCTGTGATTTTTAGTAGCGTTTATGTCATGCAGGGGCGTCTGTGTTCCCTGGTCGCGTTTGTGTCTGGCATAGGCACGTTTGTGTTCAGAAAGCGCGTCTGTGTTGCAGAGGCGCGTTTATGCAGTCTATAAGCGCGTTTATGAGTTAAAAGCGCGTGTGTGTTGAAACAGTGCGTTTGTGTTTAAATGCATGGTTTTAGTCCTTTAGGTCAAATCGGCAGTTCTGTGATGAACATACGCTGTCGATTGGATAAGCTGCTGAGAGGATACACTCAAGCAGGTCCTCTAGGAAGATTAGGATAGATCAAGGCACTTTGTGATGAACAGGGAGTACCAGGATAGGCAGCACTTTGTGATGAACAGGGAGTGCGAATGTGAGTGACACTTTGTGATGAACAGGGAATGTCACACACGTAGTACTTTGTGATGAACAGTGAGCACTACTAGGATAAATAGCAAAACTTTGTGATGAACAGTGAGTGTCACTAGGGTAGATAGCCATATGCATTTGGGTAACGAGTAGCATTTTGTGATAAACAGTGAATGCCACGATAACTGACAAGATTGATTTGCTTGACTGCAGGAGTATTTGCCGATGTTGGAGTCACGGGAGAGATTCCCGTCGACACAAAGACTGCGACCAGAGTTGTCTATCCAGGACATGATTTCCGTTGAGGAGATGGGTCTCACACATATTCTCTATGTGCCCGAGTTTCGGGCAAACATGGGGTTGCTGACTGCGTTGGCCGAGAGATGGCACTCAGAGACATGTACGTTTCACCTGCCGATGGGTGAGATGACAGTGACCTTAGAGGATGTATACAGGATATTACATGTTCCTATTGATGGAGAGTTGATCCCCTACGACCGTGACGGTGACAGGGAGGCCTTGAGACGGGTTTTTCAGGATCCTGAGTTGGAGATGCGAGCAGGTCATGTAGCCTGGGACACCATGACTGCCACAGGATTAGCATTGCCAGCAGTTGTTGGGGGAGTCATCAGTGGATACTTGTGTCCAGACAGGGCCACACGAGGATTGGCGGTGGGCTGGGGAGGGGCCTTGGAGACGCTGATGGCAGAGCACACTAGGTATGCATGGGGGCCATGTGTCCTAGCACATTTGTATTATGAGCTGCATCAGTTTGTATATCATGGATCAGTGGGTTTGGGTTGCGGTGTGACTCTCTTGCAGGTGTGGGCCTATGAGCACCTTCCCATCACACGGCCGATTCATTTCAGAGGCAGAGGACAGGGACAGAGTTTTGTGCACCTGTATGCCATGATTACATCCCAGCCTCGGATTGGGAGATTGGAGCACTGGAGGAGAGTCATTGATGACATTGACATGATGATCTGGAGGCCGTACCTGGGGTGCGAGGAGTGGGAGGACGACGCATTGGAGCTGCCCTACACCTTCCGGAGCAGGTACCTGATTGGGCGGACGCCCTATATATTAGAGAGACAGCTGGTGGATAGGGTATGTAGGCAGTATGGCAGGATTCAGAGGATGCCCCGAGGCTCGGGCATGTATGCCCGTACGGTCAGAGATCAGGTGCAGTTTGGCCCACTGCTATCATATGATCAGGCAGTTATGCAGCTAGCAGAGATGATGTCGATGCCATGGGACATGTGGCCAGAGGTAGATGATGCAGGGATGGATGCAGAGTACTCTGCGTACTGGGCAGAGCATCCATTTCCTAGATTGACAGATCCAGCAGAGCCAGTGGATGGAGAGGGTGGAGGAGAGGATGATGATGGAGGAGGGGATGGAGGTAGGGGCCGGCGGAGGCGGAGGCGGAGGGGAGTGGTGGGAGAGAGACGGGTAGCACCTTGGAGGGAGGGAGGACAGGAGAGAGCAGCTCCAGTGGTGAGAGGACGGGGTGGACTGCCCCTACAGGTGCCAGCAGCACAGGGTCCCAGAGAGGGACAGAGACAGGTGCAGCCAGAGGGACAGAGACAGGTACAGCCACAGGTACCTATACAGGCACAGGGACAGGTGCAGGCAGAGGCACAGGGACAGGCACCTGTAGAGGAGGAGCCACAGGCAGGGACGGAGAGCGGAGACTCTGAGGAGGATGAGGTGCTTAGGCTGCGGGAGATCTGCCAGGGCCAGGCAGATGAGATTGAGGATTTGGTTCGAGAGAGGAACCACCTCAGGATCAGGGTCCGAGACACAGAGCGGGAGAGGGATCAGGCCATCCAGAGATACACCGAGGCCGAGACAGCTCTGAGGGCAGGGAGGCGGGCAGCAGAGGATGCAGGGGCAGGCTACGCATATGTTTTGCGAGCCGGAGAGGAGATCGCCTACTGGAGGGATCTATACTATGCAGCCGTGCCAGCAGATCAGCGGGCTAGGAGCTTTCATAGATCGTCGCGCACAGCGACGGCTACGGGAGGGAGCCGCAGGAGACAGGCATCCAGCGGTGGGGTTATGGCGCCTCCACCACCACCAGAGAGACAGGGGGATCCAGGGGCAGGTCCATCTATAGCTCAGACTCCGTCGAGGCGAGGTGGCTCCGAGGGAGGGAGTTCCTCATAGCTATAGTGGGCTCCCATTGTATCAGTATATGTACCATTATTGTATTGTAGACACCTGCGGGTGATTCTTTTGTAGCCATATGATTCTTTTGACATCATTGTATTATGACACATTTGATTATATATGAGAGATGATCCATTTTTGCGGCCGCTATATGCATGTGTACCTTATGTGATGAAATGTTCTTATGTGATGCTTATGATATGGATGCAAATATGTATATGATGCAATGCAATATATATTTTTTTTATTTTTTTATTTTTTTGTTCTTTTATGTTGTATATGTGATGCATGATGCAAATGTGAATGTATGTAATGCAAATGAATATGATAATGCAAATGTAAATTGTGCTAACATGTGTTGTATGCAGGATGTGATGCAATTGTGATATCTATATGTATGTATGAAATGCTTATATGTGGTGATGCAGGTGTAGCTATATGAAATGCAAATGTTTTTTGGTGTGTCATTATACTCAGTCATGTGATAGCGGGCTACGCGGACTTGAGAAGGATGATGGAAGTCAATCAAGAAAGGGGGATGAAAGACAGAAGATATGAACGTGAAAGAGCTTCTTGTGCGTTGTCATCATTGAGCTTTATTATGGCAGAATAGGTTATGACAATCGAGGCATTTGTTCGGCCCAGAAAGTCATTGTACCTGTTTGCATGGAGATAAGACAGTCACAAACAAGGAATGCCCCAGTTCATACTAGACTCACAGTGTCCTCATATCCTTGGACAAGTCATAGCATTACTAAAAGACAATCCACAGACAGCAAATGCAAATAAGTGACGATACCCCATCCTCGCCTTTCTAGTCAAAGACATCCTGGAGATAGAATCTCTAGTCAAAGACATCCTGGAAAAGCTAAAAAACATGTCACCAAAAAGATAAAACCAAAAGAAAACCAAGACTCGACACCAACATCCACTGTAGTCCTCAAGTTTAGTGTCTCTTGTCACTTGTATAAGTCAAATTTTGATTGTGGTCACAATGTTCACTTTCACAAAAAGGATAGATAGTACTGAACCATATGTTGTCTGAGTCTGTTGAAAGATTTGATTTTGTTGAAGCTCATTGTTGCTGCTGTGTCCCATTTGAAACTGACTGAATCCATGAAACTGATACTTTATTGTGGAGAAGACGAAACTTTATTGCGGATTTGCGATGCAAATGTTGCTTTATTGCGGATTGCGCGCGGATAGACTGAAAAAAACTGTACTCCTCGAAACATGTGATGTTCTCAGTTCCACACCCATTACTAGACGTAGGAATTGGCCGTAGTCACAGATAGGATCTGATTTATTATGGATGGAAAAGGGAGTGAAAGGGGGAGGGTTATGGATGGCTAACCAATCTTGGGTAGATCAATAACAAGCCATGATGGGAATGGGCAAGTTTATTGTGAGCGAATAAGTTGTGAGTGTGTGCAAAGTGAAAGATGAAAGAGAATCCTGAAGGAGGGAGGAGCAAAGTCCCTATGCATGGCGCTGGTGACCCAGTTTTCACCATGGTACTTGCCCAGGGCGCCACCGAAGTGGTTTTCACCGTTGGACAAAATTATTTCTCTTTACTTTTTTGGATTTTGCAATTTTTTTGTTGTCACAAGGCGCCTGTTTGCCAGGTTTTCACCAAGTAACGATTTTTTTTGTTTTATAATTTTTTTGTATTTTTGAATTTTTTTTGATTTTTTTGTGTTTTTCACATTAGGATACTCAAAAAGAGCTTATGTGTAGAACCTGCGAAGGTGCATGCTGTTGATAGGATCCTCCAAGGGTTCACCTTCTGTAGTTGAGAGCTGATATGCCCCAGATCCATATGCTGCTGTGATGATGTAAGGACCCAGCCAGTTGGGTTCAAATTTGCCCTTCTTTTCTCTGTCTTGTTGATTCTTGGGGTTCTCTCTGAGGACTAAGTCACCTACCTCAAATGTGCGAGGCTTGACCTTGTGATTGTAACTGCGACTCATTCGTTGTTGGTAAGCCTTGAGATGATTAAAAGCAGTGTGTCGTCGTTCCTCCAACAGTTCTAGTTCTTGTAAGCGAGAGACCCTGTAGTCTTCATCGTTAATTATGTTTCTCAAGGAGACCCGTAAAGAAGGTAACTCGACCTCAATAGGCAAGATGGCTTCAGCACCGTAGACAAGTGAGTAAGGTGTAGCTCCTGTAGGTGTGCGGACACTGGTACGATAGGCCCAAAGTGCGGGATTGAGTTGGACATGCCAGTTACGGCCAGCGTCGTCGACTGTCTTTTTAAGTATTTTGAGAATTGTTTTGTTAGACGCCTCAGCTTGGCCATTACCTTGGGGGTAATATGGTGTGGAGAAACGATGAGAGATATGGAAGCGCTCACAGAGTTCATGAACATCCTGGTTCTTGAAAGGACGCCCGTTATCGGTGATAATGGAAGTAGGAATCCCGTATCGGCAAATGATGTAGTTCAGGATGAAAGTAGCGATTTGTTTCCCAGTAACTTGTGTGAGAGGCACGGCTTCAATCCACTTTGTGAAATACTCTGTGGCTGTGATAATGAATTTATGTCCATTGGAAGAAGGAGGGTGAATCTTGCCTATGAGATCGAGTCCCCACTGACAAAAGGGCCAAGGAGATGCAAGTGGCTGTAGTTCCTGCGCTGGTGCATGTATGAGGTCTCCATGAATTTGACACTGCTTACACCTCTTGACAAACTGATATGCATCTTTTTCCATAGTAGGCCAGTAGTATCCAGTCCTGATGAGTTTCTTGGCCAAGGTAGGACCACTAGTATGCGGACCACATATCCCTTCGTGCACTTCTCGTAACGCAATCTGAGCTTCGTCACTCTCTAAACATCTAAGAAGGGTGCCATCTAGACCTCGTCGGTATAGGATATCAGCTAGGATAACGTATCAGGAGGATTGGCGGATGAAAGTGCGGCGTTGGTTGTTCGATAAATCGGAAGGTAAGATGTTGTCGCGAAGGTATGTGAATATGGAACCATATAACTGGGATTCAGGACCAACAACACATATCATTTCCGTAGGAGTGATCTCATATGACGGAATCAGCAGGTTGTCCACCAGGAACTCATAGCAGGTCTCATTTTGCGGTAGGTCAATGAGCGAAGCAATTGTAGCCATGGCATCAGCAGCACAATTCTGTTCTCTTGGTATCTGCTCAAACTCTATCTTTGCAAAGTGCAGTTTCAGATTATCTACCAGTTGTTTGTAAGGCATTAGCTTTTCATCTTTTGTTTGATAATCATCAGTTGCTTGACGGATGACAAGTTGAGAATCCCCAAAAACACGAAGTTCTTGGATCTTCCACTGAACTGCTATTCTTAACCCCGTTGTTAATGCCTCGTATTCCGCTATATTGTTGGTGCAAGGAAATGATAAGCGGTATGACTTTGGTATAGAATCGCCTCGGGGAGTTATAAAGAGTATACCCGCTCCTACCCCATGCTGTGTGTATGAGCCATCAAAGTATAGTTGCCATGGCTTTGCAGGTGATATTGTTAGAATGGACTCATCTGGAAATTCTGACTGTAGAGGAACATCATCTATCATGGGAGCATCTGCCAGTTGATCTGCAATGGCTTGTCCTTTTATGGCTTTTCTGTCCACGTATTCAATGTCGAATTCACTCAAAATCATTACCCACTTGGCCAGTCGCCCAGTAAGTGTAGCTTTGTTGAGCAGATATTTTAGTGGATCAATTCTGGCAATCAACTTGGTCTTGTGAGTAAGCATGTAATGTCGTAATTTTTGTGAAGCGAAGACCACGGCGAGACATGCACGCTCAATTGGTGTGTAGTTCAGCTGATATCCCACCAATGTGCGACTGATATAGTAGACTGCTTTTTCCTTGCCGTCAGGTATTTGCTGTGCTAGGAGTGCCCCCAGTGCTGTCGGAGTAGCTGATATGTAAAGTAGCAATGGTTGATCTTGAATTGGTGGCATCAAAACTGGCGGGTTCAAAAGATAGTTTTTAAGTGCCTGAAAAGCCTGTTGACAGTTCTCATCCCATTTGAACTTAATGTTTTTGTGTAGTAGGTGCTGGAAAGGATTGCACTTATCTGCAAGTTGTGCTATGAATCTTCGTATGGACTGGAGTCTCCCTTGTAAAGACCGAAGTTGACTGATATTCTTGGGTGGCGGCATGTCCAAGATAGCCTTGACTTTTGCTGGATCCGCTTCTATTCCTCTTTTAGACACAATGAATCCTAGGAGCTTCCCGGAGGTTACTCCAAAGACACATTTCTTTGGATTTAATCTTACCTTGTATTTTTCTAGCCTATCAAAAGCAACTGAAAGTATGTCCAAGTGTGTATTTCTATCTATTGATTTAACCAAAAGGTCGTCAACATAATCTTCCACCTTTACATGCATGAGATCATGGAAGATAGTAGTCATGGCTCGTTGATACGTGGCACCTGCATTTTTCAGCCCAAAGGGCATGACATTCCAGCAGAAGGTTCCCCATGGACAAGTGAATGATGTTTTATGTTGATCTTCAGGTGCAATCTTGATCTGATTATATCCAGAAAATCCGTCCATTAAAGATAACATCTCATGGCCTGCTGTGAGATCAACAATTAAATCAATGTTTGGTAATGGGAAATCGTCTTTCGGACAAGCCTTGTTGATATCCCTGAAGTCTGTACATATTCGGATGCTGCGATCTGGTTTGCTAACAGGTACTAAGTTGGAAATCCATTCAGGATAATCAATTGGGCGTATGAATCCGACATCTAGTAATTTCTCCAGCTCTGTCTTGACTAGCAATGCCACCTGGGGATGCATTTTCCTCAATTTCTGTTTTATTGGTTTTGCCCCCGGTTTGACTGTTAAATGATGCATTACTAAATCGGGGTCTAGTCCAGGCATATCAGCATAAGACCATGCAAAGTTGACTTGTCGTTCCTTAAAGAAGCTTATGAACCTTGCTCTCTCGGCCTCTGTCAATGATTGAGCCAAAAATATGTTGTGTGGAACCTCTGCTGTACCAATGTTTGTCTTTATAGTCTCCTCTACCAACATGGATGATTTTTCCTCGTATGATGCTGGGAGAATGTCAAGCCTTCCATCTTCGGGCGCCTCAGAGAGGTTTTCACCCTCAGATACGTCCTTTCTTTTTACTTTTTTAGAGTCAGAGAGCGCCACAGTGTGGTTTTCGCCATAAGACCCTTGTTTTGGTTTTATTTTCACATTTTTGCGACTAGAAGGCCCGACACCCTCACCAAAGTATGCCATGTTATTTAGCTCTATGGCGTATCCTGCTTTATGGTCTCCAAGAGGAAGATCATCGCGAATGCCAAGATAATCAACAATAGCTTCGTCATTTTGAAACGTATCAAACTGTGGTGGTCCATCCTGATCCCAGTCAATGAGTTGGGGGTGAACAAGGGGAAGATCTTTAGTGTTTTTAGAGTCCGCAAGGCTAATAGTGAAGATGTGGTTATATTCAGGTATGTCAAGATAGTCATCGAGGTCGTCAATGGCACTCTCCTCATCAGTGTCGATCGTGAGTGAGTCCAAATTATCATCACTAGTAGCACCCTCAGGGACAGGTGTCCTCATCCTATGTGATCCTGACCTAGGGCCTTGAAACGAAGCTTGTGCGGGATCCTTATGGGTCGGTTCTTGACCAACTCTGAATTTCCTGTAAAACTCCTCCTCCTCTGTAGGTTCATCTGGCTCTCTAAATGTCTCATTGAGTTCATAGTCGCTGGAGGATTTGTCTGAACCCCATTCCCACTCATTGGAGTTTGTGGAATAATTATCCTCTTGTTGAACTTCAGCCACTTTGACTCGCCATATCTGTTTTGTTCTCTTGTTTTGAATCTTGGGATTTAGAAAACCAAGCCCCTTAGAGCGTTCCCTTCTTGTAGTTAGCTCAGGTTGTAGAGGCTCCATGACACCTTCTTTGCGTAGTCCGAGAGGACTTTTTCCATCATACCCGAATCTCTGCAGAATTTTGAAACCTTTACCATAGTTTTCACAGGGTATTATAATTTGATCATGTGTATCATCTTCAGCGTCCTTATATAGCATTTTATATAAAGTTTCTTCCTCTAGTTCGCCCCATTTTTGAAAGACGGTAGGATCCCATTTGAGTAGCATGATGGAGATTTGCTTATTAGGATGTGGCCTCCCATATTCCTTGGGGGAGTTCATGACTTGTCGTAAGAACATTGTTTGATTCAGAGTGTATTCTCCCATGCCTTTGTCTTGAAACTTGGCTCTAAGTTCACCTTGTTTGGATGTCGAGGGCTTTAATGACTCAGGATCAATATATGCTGAAGAAGGAGTAGCCTCACGATTGCTGGGAATGATAATCTCGGTATGTGATCTCAAGTTATTGCAATATATGAATGGATTTGGATCACCATTGACCGTTACCTCGACTCCATTATGAGGAAATTTTATGCACTGATGGTACGTTGATGGGACTGCCCTCATTTCATGAATCCATGGACGTCCTAGCAATATGTTATACGTGAGGTCTAGATCTAGGACTTGACAAATCACGTCCTTTGTGACTGGCCCTATTCTTAGTGGTAAGATGACTGTGCCCTTGGACGAACGCTCTTCATCATCATAAGCCTTAATAGTGATTTGGTTTGTAGCATTCACAGCTTTGTCAGAATATCCCAATTGTCTGATGGTACTCAATGTACAAATATTAAGACCTGCTCCTCCATCTATCAGGACTCGTTTTATTCGGTGTTTATGTATGAAGGCTTCAATATGTAGAGGTGCATTATGAGGCTGACTTATGGAGGCGTCATCGGCTTCTGTGAATGTGAGGGAGTGTGGAACAGATAGGTATCCCACCATGGCTTGAAACTGGTCCACGTTCAGATCAGTAGGGACAGCAGTATCTCTCAAGGTTTTGTCAAGGACAGCTTTATGTGCAGGAGATATACGTAAGAGCTCAAGAATAGAGATGAGTGCGGGTGTTTTCCCTAATTGCTCTACAAGATCGTACTCAGGCTTAGTTGACGGAAGATTGGTATTCTTAGTAGAGGTTCCTGGCAATGTGATCTTACCTCGACGGGTTGTAACATGACATTCGGAGGTAGATGTGGACGAAGATCCCACACCTTTTAGGACAATTTTAGGTCGCTGAGGAGGATTCTCAGGATTTTTATTTTTGATAGTAATGGTGGAAATATGATTGTCCATTGAGATGTGATTAATAGTGGAATCATAATTGTAAGATGTTCTAGTGTAATTAGCTTGATCATCTGTGACTTTGCCTTTTCCCTTGTCATGTTTTGGGAATGGTTCCTTAAACACCTCATGCTCTTGGTTAGATGAATGTCCCTCAATCTCAATATCTCCTCTGTCAATGAGATCTTGTACAATGTTTTTCAATCGATGGCAATTACTTGTCTTGTGACCCTTGCTCTTATGAAACTCGCAATATTCATCATCATTCCACCAATTCGGTTTTACCTTTGGTTCATATGGAGGAAAATCTGGGACTGTGATTACCTTGTTTGCTACAAGCTTTTTGAATACTGATTCAAGTGGTTCTCCCAATGGAGTGTACTTCCTTCGTGGTTTAGCAGCCGTTTGATTGTTCACTTGATTGTTGGTAGAATTTGATCCAGAAAAGATGAACTTTGGTCTCACTGTGTTGGTATCAACAACACCATCATTAACTGTGTTCTTGTTCTTGTTCCAAAACTTTGGTTTGTCCTTTCCCTTAAAGTCCTCTTTGTTTTCTTTGAATAGTTTGATAACTCCTTGTTCAATCAAGACCTTTTCTGTTGCTAGGCCCTTTTCAATGACATCCTTGAATGTAGACAAACAAGCTTTTCTGAGATCATAACCAATAGCCTTGTTAACATTTTGTGTGAACATTTCCACCATTTGTTTTTGCGGGATTTCACAAGAGCATCTGCTAGCTAGGTTTCTCCATCTTTGTAAAAATGACGCAAAAGATTCTCCTTCTTTTTGTTTCGTATTGCACAAGGTAGTAACTGAGACATCTGTTTCAATGTTGTAAGAAAAATGCTGAATGAATGCTTCTGCTAAGTCGCCCCATGACTTAATACCAGGAGGTAATTGAGAAAACCATTCCATAGCTTGATCGCCTAAGCTCTGTGGGAACAACCTCATTAAGTATGTTTCTTCTGCCGCTACCTCAATGCAAGCTGTGAAGAATTGTCTTATGTGTGCCTTGGGGTCTCCTCTCCCTCTATATTTGTCGAATTTTGGTGTTGCAAAGTGCGGAGGAAACGGAGGCATTGGAATGCTCTTATCAAATGGATAAGGGCATATATCTCTCATAGTATATGTGGGTTTTGATGTGCCCATGTCTTCCACTTTCTTTTGTAGATCTCTAATTTGTTGCTCCAAATTATTTTTGGGAGGAGATGGATTTCTTGTAGCATACCCCATGTTTGCAACACCCATTTGAGGAGGAGCTTGTTGCATGTATGGATGATATTGATCGTAGACATGTCCATATGGAGGTCTATATTGTTGCGACATGTATGGAGCACTTGGCATAATTTCTTGTTGAGGGACCCCATATCTGTTTTGTGTATATAAACCATATTCAATGGGCCTTTCATTTTCCATTGTGTTGCCCCCAATTTTGGCATGAGGTCTCCTTGTGTCAAAATTTTGAGGAAGTCCTTGTGTATCCATTTGTCTTGGTTGACCCATATCTTGAGCATGTGTTTGAGCATAGGGCCTCCATGATGGTCTTTGAGTGTAAGTATCATGCATTTGAGCTTGTGTATGTGGGATTGCTGGTTTCTGAAGCAAAACTGATGGTGACTCCGGCATCATATTATTGGGTCCTCCACTATTTGGTTGAGTTTGTTGTGAAGGTCTACTTTCCATAAGTTGAGATAAGTCAAAATCATGTGGTATTTTAGCTCCACTTTGTGCCATCATGTTTAGAAAGTATTGACGATCTCTCCTCATTATCTCTTCAACCAATCTATTGAATTGAGGATCCATTATAGATTCTTGTATGTCTGCTGATAGTATTGAAGAATTGTCCACATTATCATTGTGTGTGGCGTTGTGTATAGCGTTTGCGCTTTCCATATTTGGATTGTGTCTATAAACATTCATGTCTGGTAATGTAGTGTGCTCAGGATTGTAGAAGACATCATTGTCATACTCATAAGAACTCATGTTTACGGACCCTTGAGCTTCTTTAGCTTTTCTCCTAGATTTTTGAAGACGGGTTTCAACCATGAACTAGGTGTTTAGCAATATGTGGGAGACTAGACGAAAATGACAAGAGTATGGAAGACCAAGAGTTGTATGGAATGTAAATGAATCTGAAGTTTACTTGCAATGTCCAAAGTGTAAGACCAAGTATGTAAGTAGTAGAGTAGGTGTGACTTCCAAAGAGAGGATAGTTTCTCTTGATGAGGTAAGCTGACCTTGACTCTAAGTAAGACCAAATGAGACCCAAAGGTAAGAAACCTTGATGAGGGACCACTTAGCAAAGTGTTGTTGTATGTAGTGTGTTGACAAAGTATAGTGAGGACAAGCAAGTGACCTTTTGACTCAAGTTTAGACAAGTATGAATGTAAAATGAGGTATGAAGCAATGATGGACTATGTAAGACCTTAGAACAGGCTGAATGCTAGATGAAATCTGAAGAGACAACCTAGGAAGCTCAAGTATGCCGAAACTGATTTTCTTTGTTTGCTTGACTGTTAAACTTTTCAAATCCTGACACAGACGCCTCTGTATACTTCACAGACGCGGTTTTAAGACACAGACGCTATTCTGTTTGACACAAACGTGATTCTGAGATTTCCTGTTGATGTTTGCTGGGACTGTAACAGTTTTTTTGCAATTGTGGACACAGACGCGCCTGTATACTTCACAGACGCGATTTTCAGACACAGACGTGTCTCTGTTCGACACAGACGCTGATAAAAACACAGACGCTATTCTGTACTTCACAAACGCGTTTATCAGACACAGACGCGATTTTAACCGACACAGACGCGATTTTAACCGACACAGACGCGTTTCTGTAACCTTAGTGTAATCTTTCCTATCTGTGAATTTGTTTTGCTGTGACCAAATCTGATTTTTCGACTGTTTTTCGTGACAAGAGGACACAGTGTTGATGACCCAATGTTTGCAGACTGTTTAGACTCCAAAAAGTGTGTTGTTTGATGTAAAAAGTTTTTGCATACACTTGAAGACACAAAAGACACAATGTTTTGCTGTTTTGTCTTGATTGTTTGAATGTTTATCATAAGTCAAGCACAATTCTTATGGCTGGCCAGGACAATAATTGTTGATCCCACATGGGGTTTTACCCCCGAGGCTACGCTATTCAGAGCGGATACTTAGATGCTTGACCTCACTGGCTCCACCCTCGGCACTCACTTCTCGAGTCAGCCAAGCATCAGTCCCCATGAAAACTCCCCATGGCGAACTTTGTATCTCTACTAAGAACCGTATGTGTGTGGGCCGCTACCAGAGGTCCGACCTCCTGCCTCAACAACTAGAAGGATTTGGGCATCTAAAACAAAATGGTGCTAGTAAGGGCATCCGCTCGTGTGGCCATACATGCGGCACTTTCAGCTCTGTAAATACAGAAGGCTCCCAGCCGGTAGGGGTTACGCCCTACAAATGATCAAATAAATTTGATCAAACGGGTTTATGGGGAGACATAGTGTCGGTATGAACTAATCAGCACACGTTATTCATAGTTTTCACCATGAATACATTTGATTATAGTGGCTTGGAAGAAGATGGCTTTTCTTTTGCTACCACTTGGGTCGTTCTCTTCTCACTAGTAGTCCTAATGACCACACGGGAAGACAGGCCCTCTAAAGAGTAAACAAAAAGAGCCTATTGCTCAAGACACAAAAGACAATGATTCAATTTTAGTGCACCAATTGAAGTGTTTGCTAAGCTATGAAGACAAGGCACACAAATAAAATTACAAAACCCTAGCTAAGGCCCTGCAACAAAATTGTTAGTAGTTTGGGTTGTTTCAAGTGATAACCCCTTCCTGCAAGCACACAAGTTAGGTAAATTTTAAGAAAACCCAAAAAGACTTTGTGAAAAGGGGCCTTCAACAAAACGTATTTGCCTCCAAAGCAAGCTGCACAAACAAGGTTAGCTAGATCTGCAAAGGTTAGCCGAAAATAAACCAGATCTGAAACCCTAAGCACAAAAATCCGAAAACCCTAATCGAAAAACTTGAAAAATTTGCAAAACAGAATGCACAGACGCTGTTATACCAGACACAGACGCGTCTGTCTGACACAGACGCAGTTCTGTTATTCACAGACGCGGTCTCAGAACACAGACGCCTCTTTATTCTGCAGACGCGATCAGATGGTGCACAGACGCGATTCGGGATCACAAACGCGACTTTCGGAAACCTGCAAAAATAGAAATGACAGAAACACAGACGCGATAAAAGATATCACAGACGCCTCTGAAATACAAAAACGCGATCCGAACACTCGCAGACGCGGAAAAAAACCTAAAATGTCGTCGAAATCGTCCGATCTGCAACTTAAAAAATGCAAAATCTGCAACAAAAATGTTAAATGCAAAGGGACAAGAGTCCCACCGGGCGTGCCAAAATGTATATGGTGAAAATGGATAGCAATAAACAACAATATTGAAAGACTAAAATGGATTCAACCACCAAACCCTAGCCTAACAATGAACAAAGATCCACCATAACATATGAAGATAACCTAAGACAATGCAAATAACTCAAAAATCACAAAGATTATACCATCACATGTCCACTAGGGTTTTGATCTCCATTCTTCCTATCTCCATTGATCTTGTTTGATATGCTTGCTCTCAGATTTTTGTATGCACAAGAGCTCAACAAAGAACGGAATGTGGTTGCAAGTAGAATTGTAGTGTAGTCAATTGATCTATTAGTTAGGGTTTGATAATGGAGAAAGCATCTTCTTAAATAGAAGACACAATATGAAATGGAGGGTTAAGATTGAGAGGTGTAAAAAAAGAGGTCGGCTAGGATTAGAGGGTAGGTATAAGAAATACCAAAATAATGAAAGAGGTAGGTAGTGTAGGAAATAAGAGATGAATGACATGTGTCATGTGTAGAAAAAGATAATGAATTAATTAAATAAATAAAGATTTATTTAATTAATAGAAGAAGTAGGGCAATTAAATAAATAAAATATTTATTTAATATAGGAAAGGGATAATTTAAATAAATAAATGTATTTATTTAAATGAGAAATAAGGCTAGAAGAGGATAAATGAATTAATTAAATAAATAAAGATTTATTTAATTAATAGAAGAATTAGGCTTAGATAATTAAATAAATAAAATATTTATTTAATTAGACATGACAATTTTGGGTGTCTACAATTACAAACCATGTCGGCCTTAGACCAAACAAATAATATCCAACACATAAGATGTCCCAAAAACACATCGAGAAGTCCAATCCACATGTTACATTAAAGTCAGTCCATAACCTAGATCAACCGGGACCCAGTATAGGTCCACACACTACAACAATGATCTCCATCTGCCAAGTCTCGAACATGATCACCATCAACATCCTGAAACTCCACCAAAAGTTGTGCCAACACCACTTATGCAATTCATCAAATATCTTCATCAAAAGCTCTATTGGTGAAACCCTCGCTAGAACCAGAAACCAAACTTCTAAGCAAACAAGATAGCATTTGATCACCAGACCAAAACCAACTTATTGAATATGAGCATGGGTATCATGAACAATCCAATTCCATAACCAAATCATGTTCAATAAGTTGGTTTTGGTCTGGTGATCGGATGATCATGAACAAGCCAATTCCATAACCATTTTTTATCAACCCTTATCTCCCACCACGTCTAGAGAAAGGCAAGAAAGAGAAGCTACTAAAACATTCCTCATGATAATGTTAGCACCCATGCTACTGATAGTGACTCCTCATCTATCGAGTCTGAAACTTCTGAACCTACAGAAGCTGTTATCAATAACTGTCAAAAGGATAAGGATTTCTAAAAAATGATGAAAATTATCATGGCCAGAGAAAAAGAAGAGCATTTTCTAGAGTTGGCAAAACAAGGCGCTAAACTTCCCATTGATTATAATATTGAAATCCTTATCACTAAAGAAGAAGATACTCCATTAATGATGGTAACCAAACAATTGCAAACATTGCAAACTGAAATCAAGGAAACGAAAAAACAAGGATAAATCATCTACGCAGTATTCTTTGGACACGATCTGCTCGTTCCCATTTGACAAGAACCTTTACATGCCTCCATTTCCTTCGAGAGTGGAAACTCCTAAGTTTGACAAATATGACGGTAACTAATGGTAACTCAGATCCTTAAGACCATGGCTGAGTGTACTTTATGTATGGAGTTCATGCACAAACAAACATATCTCATGCGTCTTTTTCCAAGAAGTCTAGGAGGACAAGCAATGAAGTGGTTTTTAAGCCTGCCCGTGGGAATTAAATCTTTTGAGGAGTTGGTTTAATTGTTTCTCCGACAATACTCCTATAACATTTGTCATCCAATCACCATGATCGATCTCTATAATACCAAATAGAAGACAGGAGAACCTTTTCTCACTTTCCTTCAACATTGGAGAAAGATGTTCTCTAGATATTCACGAGCCATTCCTGGTTCTGAGAAGATGTACATCTTTCTTAATAATCTGATTCTTGAGTTGAAATATAATATCTAAATGCAAGTATACCCTTTATTCAACAAGATGGTGGACAATGCTCTAAAAATGGAAGATATGTTTATAAGGAAAGGAGATATATCACTTTATAAAGAAACACAACAAGGCTCTAGTTCTGAAGAGAAGAACAAATACTGAAAATACGAAAAAGATAATAACACAAATGTTGTTAATGATGGAGTGATTGATACTGTTAAACCAAAATCAAAACCAATAGTATTCGATCTAACTAGCGGCACACAAGCCCTCAAAGCAGCTGAAAGTGCTGCAGAAAACCACCCTAAGAAATCAAAAGAGTGGTTTAAAGAGAAGCCTTGGGTTTCAAAGTCTAAACGTGATTTTACTCCTCTGGGAGAATCCTATGAGTGAGCTCTTAAAACTATGTTGGCAAACAAACTGATCACATTGCCTGACAACTCCAAGCCATATAATCCCGAAGTCAAACCCAAATGTTGGAGGGAAAACGAGTACTGTGAATATCATCGAAATAAGGGTCATACAACAAATAACTGCATGAAACTCAAGCATGAGATTCAAGACCTTATCGATGCTGGAAAATTTATAGTTGGAAATCATGCAACCAATGTTGATCACAAATCTTTCAAAGATCCCTTACTTGCTTATGAGCAGGGAGATTCCTCAAAATCCAAGGGAGGTGCCAAAGTCAATTGCACCTATACCAAAAATGATAATGTGATCAACATGTTTGAACCTTCCCAATCTGAATATTGCAATGTGATCATAGTCAAAGATTAGCAAAACAAACCGCAAACTGTGAATGTCGTGACCCGCACTAAAAAAAAGGTTACTCTCAAAGGAGCTAGTTTCTCCTCTCTTGATCAGACGTCATCAAATCCATTAACAACATCAAAACTACTGACTTCTTCAAACAAACAACCAAATATGATCATGGCTAAATCTAAACAGTTGGCTTTGTCATCTTCTTCTGCTTACAACATTGTTGAACAATTAAAATGAACTACCGCTCAAATCTCCATTCTTGAACTACTTAAGATCTCTTCTACTCATAAAAAGATTCTAGAAAAAGCTTTGCTCGCTACTAACGTCCCTAAAGACTTAGATTTGGATCAGTTTCAATCTAGGGTGGGTCACTTGACTTCACCTCACTACTTGTCCTTCTCTGAAGAAGATGACAATTCCCTGAATCATCCACATAACCAGCCATTGCATATTGAAGCTATGATCCATAAACATCGAGTCAAGCGTGTTTTGATAGATGGAGGTGCTGGGTTGAATATTTGTACCTACAATTTATTGATGTAGTTGGGATTTTACGAGAATGTTATTGATCCAACACAGAAAATAACAATCAAAGCTTATGATCAAGAAGAAAGAACCTCTAAAGGTCTGGTACTATTACCGATCAGGGTGGGACCTATGGAAAGAGATGTTATCTGTCAAGTGCTTGATCTTCCTCTATCCTTAAACATCTTGCTGGGCAGATCATGGATTCACGAAATGCAAGTAGAGCCATCTACATACCATCACTGCTTGAAATTTCCCTACAATGGAGTTGAAGTCAGTGTTCCTGCTAATACAGCCTACACCTGTAATGCTTTAAAATAGTGTGTTGATACCCTTGTTCCTCATAATAGAATAACCTCTGCAACTGAGAGTTCAGAAACTTTGATGAAAGACTTAGAAAAGAAACTGAAAATCACAGGTATTGGCATGGATGGATACAAGATAGAACCTATACTTTCACTAATGAATCTATCTCCATCACCAAGACAGACTGGAAAACCATATGGCTATGAAGCCACAAACTTCAACAACAAACATCATCTATGATGGCACTTTTGTGCAATCCTCTGCTTCTCTTGCAAATGAAATAGAAGAGGTAGTTGTTCTCGAATGGCTTTACAAAGGGGAAAATGAGGATAGGGAAGTGCAACGTTGTGAAATTTCTCTTGAACAATATAGTAAAGGCTATAAGATAATCCAATGCATGGGATATTCAGGTACAGGTCCTCTGGGAAAGTGCCAAGAAGGAATCATCGAACCTATCAAGATACAAACTAAATCTACAAATGATAAAACTTGACTTGGATACCATCTAGAGGAGTCATCAAATAAAAAACACACTTCCCATCAACAACCTGAGTGGAGGAAAAAAATACTACATCAAACATCACAGGAAGTAAGTACTCAACAAACTCAGAAAGAGTATGAGAAAGAACAAGAAGAACTGGCAATCAAGAGAGAAGAAGCAACTTATAATTAAGTTCCAAAGGTATCAACAGGAACAATACAAGAAATAGATATTCTAGAAGACATGAGAGAAGAGGTGGACGAAATTAAAGAAATGTTTGCATCATTAAACATTCTTGTCACATATACGGGAAGAATGCAAGAAGAAGATTCAGAAACAGACTTGAATGAGTATGAATGAGGTCCAGAGCCTTTATAAAATGCATCTACTGAGGAAACTTCTGAAGAGCCTAATGATATCATAGATGAAGCACAAGAGATAATATGCTTAAAGATGCAATGAGAAATAGAAAAATTAGACTAAAAAGACAAGAAGCTTATGAGTAACAGCTGAAAGA
Source organism: Cryptomeria japonica (assembly GCF_030272615.1). Lineage (NCBI taxonomy): Eukaryota > Viridiplantae > Streptophyta > Pinopsida > Cupressales > Cupressaceae > Cryptomeria > Cryptomeria japonica. Next base: position 14,695,837 of record NC_081407.1, read on the forward strand.
AGGAAAAGCACAGGAAAATTCCTCACCTAATATATCTCCCTCTAATGAGATAGAGCAAATCGAATACGGGAATACAAATGAAGAGTTGGAGGCTAGACAAGAAGGACTAGTCATCAGTCCAGAGGAAGCTGAATGGGAAAGAAGACAAAGACTAACCGAGTCATCAAGGTTATTTCAACAAGTATGTCAACTACAAGTGATCATTGAACCAAATCATGAAGGAACTTGCAATATAAAACATGTTGATTTTGATACTATACATGCTTTCACTAAGCCACTTGAAGAGGAGTCAGATGCTTCATCTTCTGACTTTGATCACTCTGAAATAAGATCTATTTATGACATTACCCATTTGACACCAAACTATGACTACTTTGTCATGAATGTTGAAACTCTGTCTGAAGAACCTATTGCCGTTGAACCACAACACGTAGTCCATTCTAAAGTTGAAGAAGGTGCTAGTGGTAGGTCTCCTAGGTTAGATTCTCTAAATGCTAACGTAAACTTTGATAATCATGTTATAACTCTTCCTAGTCTTGAGATGCTTACACCAGGTAGTCTTCTGGAACTCAACTTATCGGTTTGAGGTTGTGATGACCATATCGTGAATTCCCTTGAACCTATTGAATCTTTATCCCTAGTACATCTTGATCTTATTAGCTGTATTCTACAAGATCAACCCTTGGATATCCCTACCTTTGCCAACGATTATACATTAGCCTGTTATCTTAATGCAGTCAAACACATGAACTCTTCCACCAATGAACAAAGTGAGAACATGACAGAAGATGTCAAGTATCTTAGTCTCAAAAATAAATAAATAAAAGTGTTCTGATGGCGAAAACCACACTGTGGTGGTGTTAGAATCGAAAATAGTAAAAACAAAAGACATACGTAATGGTGAAAACCTCTTTGAGGCACCTGAAGGTGAGATACTTGATATTTTGCCTGATCACTTTCAAGAGCGATCATCGGTGCCAATTGAACCTACACAACCAGTGAACATTGGAACATAAGAAACTAAGCATATCATACATGTAGCTCAATCCCTATCAGCATAAGAATTGAAAGAATTTGATAATTTCTCCATGGAGAAAAAGATCAATTTTGCATGGACATATGTTGATACCTGACCTCATAATGCATCATCTTTCTATTGCTCCTGGAGTTAAACCTGTCAAGCAAAAACTTTGAGAAATGCATGCTCATGTTGCATTACTTGTTAAGGTTGAGCTAGAAAAATTACTAAAAGCAGGATTCATCAAAGCAATTGATTATGTTGAGTGGATATCTAATATTGTACCTATTTCTAAACCTGACAAATCAATATGTGTTTGCACAAATTTCAAAGATTTTAAAAAAGCATGTCCAAAAGATGATTTTCCACTGCCTAACATAGACATGATAGTGGACATGATTGATGGCTATGAAATGTACTCTCTGATAGATGGGTTTTCAAGATACAATCAGATTAAAATTATACTTGAGGATCAAGAGAAAACATTGTTCACTTGTGCCTGGGGAACTTTCTGCTGTAATCTAATGCCCTTTGGCTTAAAGAATGCAGGTGCCACTTATCAAAGAGTTGTAACAACAATATTTTATGATACGATGCACAAAAACAAGGAGGACTATATCAATGATACCCTACTCAAATCTATGAAAAGGTCAACACATCTCTTAGAATTAGGTCCAATCTTAGACAGGATGGAAAAATTTAAACTCAGACTAAATCCTAAGAAATGTGCATTTGGAGTTACATTTGGCAAGCTCCTAAGGATAAATTGTTTCACCAAAAGGGATTGAAGTGGATCTTGAAAAAGGTAAAGCTATCATGGAAATTCCACCTCCAAAGAATGTCAGTCAAATGAGAACTCTACAAGGGCGGCTCCAAATAATAAGACGCTTCATTTCTCAGCTAGCAAATAAGGCTCAACCATTCACAAAAGCATTACGGAAAGGAGTTACATATAATTGGGATGAAGACTGTGAATAACACCTATAGCAGATCAACAAATATCTTTCTAATCCACCTATCTTAATGCCACCAATTCAAGACAAACCCTTGATTCTCCACATATTAGCTACTGATACATCACTGGGGGCACTTTTGGCTCAACGAGATGAGAATAAAAGGAAAGAGCCATATACTATATCAGCAAGACGTTGGTTTCCTATGAGATGAACTATATTATCATTGAGAAAGCTTGTTTGGCGTTGGTCTTTGCATCACACAAATTAAGACATTACATGCTATCACATTCTATCAAACTGGTGGCTAAGATTGATCCACTCAAATATCTTCTAAGAAAGGCAATACTTACAGGGAGATTGGCTAAGTGGGTTATGATACTCAGAAAATTTGGCACTGAGTATGTAGAACACAAAACTATCAAAAGAAAATTCATTGCAGATTAACATGTTGATGCTCCGCTTGAAGACAATCAACCTTTTCACATAGAATTTTCGGATGAATCCATAATGCATCTTACTCAACGATCTTGGAAAATGTACTTTGATGGATCTTTTACTCAACAAGGTCTTGGTGCTGGAATTATTTTTATCACTCCTCAAAGATACTCAATCCCAAAGGTGTACAAGATCATCTTTCCTTGTACAAACAATATTGCAGAATATGAAGCCTTGGTAAATGGAATTAATATAGCTTTTGAATGGAAAGTTGTTGAGCTATATGGTGACTCTCAGCTGATAATCAACCAAATCAATGCTATATATCAAACTCAGGATGAAAAAATGATTCCCTATAAAAGAATGGTTGATGACATTAAGAAATATATTACCTTTATATCATTTCAGCAGATTCCGAGAACAACAAACAGAGCAGCAGATGCTATGGCTACATTGGTATCTATACCACAACTACATGAATTTGAGTTTTGCTATGAATTCCTGGTGAAAGAGCTTCATTGTCCTGCTTATGATTCCCCTGAGTCCCATATGGTCTGTTCTATCATTGGACATGACTCATCTTGCTATATCCATATCTACTCTTACTTACGTGACCAAATTATCCCTGATAACCTTACCCGTAATGGGAAAAGAAACCCGATCCAAAATGCTTCACAGTATGTCATCATCACTAACAATCTGTATAGAGGTTTAGATAGTACTTTGCTTTGGTGTCTAGAACCTGAAGAGTCTCAACATGCATTATCTGAAGTCCATGAAGATATTTGTGGATCTCACTCAAACTGTCTAACTCTAGCTTGGAAACTGCTAAGGGATGGCTACTATTGTATAGATATGGAAAAAGATGCTATAAAATTTGCTAAAACTTGTGATAAATGCCAGCTACATGGGAATCTCATACATGCTCCAGTAAGGGAGCTAATACCTTCTATCACACATTGGCCTTTTAGCAATGTGCGTTTGATCTCATCAGCCAAATCTAACTATATCATCTGCAGGTATGGAATCCCTTCTTCAATTGTGATTGACAATGGAGGGCAGTTCAAAAACAAAGATCTAGATGTGACAAGTTCAAAATCAAACAACATTGGTCTTTTATATATTACCCTCAAAGTAATGGACAGGATGAAGCATCTAACAAAAAATTGATGACTATCTTGCACAGAACGGTAAACAAATCTGGAAAGGATTGGCATTTGTAGCTCAACCTGACATTTTGGGCTTATAGAACAAGCATCAAAACACCTATTGGGGCTACACCTTTTGCTTTGGTGTATGGGGCCGAAGCAATCTTTCCTATTGAAGTGGAGATTCCTTCTTTGAGAGTTTCTTTGCAAGGTCTTATTACTGATGAAGATCACAAAATATCTAGATTGCAAGAACTAGAATTGTTGGATGAACATCGATAAGTGGCATTTGATCATCTGAGAACTTACTAGAAGAGAATGTCTAGAGGTTATAACAAGAAAGTTTGACACAGATAATTTCAAGTTGGTGATCTTATTTTGAGAGAGAATCCTAAAACTCAACAGTTTCAAGAACAAAAAGGGAAGTTTGAACCCAATTGGTCAGGTCCCTACATTGTTACTGCATCCTTTGGCTCTGGTGCTTATCAACTCTCAACATCGGAAGGAGAACAATTCCATGAACCGATCAACACCATCCACTTGAATAAATTATACACTTAGCATTATCTACTCTAGCAATCTACTCCTGCAATCTATATAGCTAAAAAGTCCTGAAAAAATAAAAAATAAAAAATCATAAAAGGTCCTGAAAAAAATTTTAAAAATCATAAAAAATCCTGAAAAAAAAAGAGAGAATATATGCCAAGAAGGTGAAAACTTGGTAAACAGGCATCTCTTATACTGAAGTGCTTCATCTATCAATGCAAATTTGGCATTTCTTGTTTTATTTCCCATTTTCGTACATCTTTGCTTTAGCTTGTACATATCTTTCAGTTGCTTTTGTGACACCCTAGTTCTTCTTAGAACCCTCATGGCTTGAAACTGATCAACGTCCTAGTCTTACGGTCGCCCAATTCGAGTCAGTCGCCTGTCTCCAAACTACTGTAGAGTTTTACCATTGAGTAAACAAGAAAAACAAGAACAATGAAAACAATCACTAAAATTGTTTGAGATTTGATTGAAATTTTCTTTGTCTGCTGTCTTTTAAATTGGTTTTCGATTATTATTCCTTCTGATTGACTCAAGGAAGTTTATCTTGACTAAGAGGAGCAAGGACTAGGGGCATAATACTTTTATTTGTTTTCTACTTGTAGGAATAATTCTGACGATCTGAAAATAACTCATAAGTTGGGTGTCTATGATAAGTGCCTTCACATCAAGGTGAAATCGCCACACATATCTCGACTCCATTTATTTCTATGCTACAGGGAGGTTGGAGTCAATTCCTTGTATATTTTGAGTAAATTTCTTTATTATGCAATCCGGATGCATGCTTAATCTATCCTAGGATATGAATGATAAAAGGGTCATTATGGACAAGATAATTAATATTGCATATGAAAAGGAAGGAACTCTGCTTTGTCTGGTGTGTTTGCACGCAAGCAACATTTAGGTCATCCTGGCTCTTTATGCCTTGATGCTTATGTTAGATATTTGGTTAGTCCCAAAGACACTAAGAGCGGGGGGGGGGGGCAACTTTATAATTGAAATCAATATACCGGTAAGCAGGCCTGCTAATGGGCTTTTGAGGGTTTATCCTCCTAGGATGGGCGATAAAAGCCATGAGTGGATTCCACTAGATAAGGGATGGACCAAGATCAACTTTGACGGGGCATCAAGGGGGAATCTTGGGATCTCCGGGGCAGGGGTTATAGCTCGTGATGAGAATGGTAGTATTCTTTTTCTTGGAGCAAAGAGATTGGTGGATGGTACTAACAACGAAGATGAGTGTCAGGTGGCAATTGAAGCAATTCTTTTGGCGAAGAAATTGGAGGTGAAAAAACTCCATCTTGAAGGGGACTCCCAAATAGTGGTGAATGGTATTGCTAGGGGACAGATGGAGGCTTGGCACCTGGATAAACATATCATAAGGATTAATAACCTTCTGAGTGGGTTTGAGGTTTTTAAGGTATCGCATGTTCTCAGGGAAGCGAATGTTGAGGCTCATAGGCTTTCGAACGTAGGTGAAAATGGTTCCTTGGCTGATCATTTTAAATTATTTGAAGACCTAAGGGATTTGAGTCCTTAGATTTTGGATGAAGGTGCTTTGTGTTTGAAAGGGGAACCCGAGATGTGGTGTTGAGACTTGCGTGATTCGTTTTAGATATGCATGATGGAGGGATGGGGATGGCTCACATGGTTTGTGTTCATCAAACTGGCAGCAAGTTGTAATGGCGACATAGGTGCAATGATGTCAGTGTATGGATTTTTGTTTTGCTAATGATGCATGGTATGAGGTGGTGCGTGCAAAGAAATTAATTTTTGGAGTGGTTGCAGATTGTTATTTTAGGCCCTCATTTTACTTTTTTGGGTATTGTGGAGAGGACTGTTTTGGCTATTGTGAGTGTTGGTTTTGGCTATGAGTACGGGGAAGGATGGAAGCCAACTTCTCACTATTTATAGAGGGCTAAATGCTTGCATTTTGAGGCACAATCTCAAGCAACCGCCTGTTGAACGTTTTGAGGGTGGATGAGGAAGTTTTCTGGAGGGTTGTTCGCCTAATGTTTGGGGAAGGATTCTTGGATGTTGACTGTCACCCACGAACAAATTTGGATGTTTCATCCTTGTTCATGGCTCTAGCCCTAATGGTGGGAGGTTCAAAGGTGGAGGTGTTGCGGGTGGCATCCCTAGTACTGAGACTAAAATGGTCGGGTGGCTTGGTGGAGGTGGTGGCTCGAGCAGAGATTGGCAAGGGTCTGAGAATGGAGCAAGGTTCGTGGCGATGTTTAGGTGGGGGAATGGAAGCAGTGCAGCCTCTGGTGGTGTGGTTGGCTTCTCATTTGGTGGAATCTCAGATGGAAGATGCAAGGAATGGGTGGCGGGAAATTGTGGAATTTGTGCGGGAGTTGGGATCGATGGAGAGAGCGAAAATGCAGGGCAAGAAGAACCCGGTGAAGTCGCAGGCTCCACTTAGCGAAGATGGGCGACCACTTGTGCATCACCAAATCCTGTGGAAGAATACGAAGGTGGTGGATCGTAGTATGCTGCGAGGCAGATGACTGGAAACCATGACAGGTGTCAGGATGGAGCTGCTCGAGGCAGGTCCCAGTCAGGGCATTCCCAACTTCTCCAGGGAGGAAGCCCTTGGCTGGTTTCGGTAGGATGGTCTCTTGTGTGTTGTCGGTTTTTTGGGTGGGGATGCATAGTTGTAAGGAATGTATCCGGTATGGTAGGCTTTGTAGGTGTGGTGTTTGTCTCGGGTTCTTTTTGTTATTGTAGGGGTGAGACCCCATTTTGTGGAATGCTACTGAGCAGCTTAAGACATGTATACTTTCCTTTCAAGAAATATAAATCTTAAACCGGTTATCGATAAAAAAAAATATATCGGTAAGGAAATAATAATGCAGTAAAGAGAAACAAAAGAATCAGCATCAATGCACACCATAACACACATATTTTTGGCAAGGGAAACCGGTAAGGGAAAAACCTCAGTGGGATTTGTGAGCCATAATATTTACTCACTGACCAATATGAATAAATATTACTTAGTACAATAGGGGCCTGCACATGCAGGAAGTCCAACTGCCTAGAGCTCACTGCTCAACACAAAATGGAGTCCCACTGACTACACAATTGGATGGTTAAATCCAATAACAATCCATTGCTTCAAAATAGCATTTGCAATGCTAGATTCATTACCGGTTTAAGCTTTGTCTGATACCTCTACCAAAACCTTGCTGGTAAATAGTCTTCACTCTGCTCTGCTTCTTATTCGCTCTTAAAATAAATACATCAAAGTGCATATACAATTATCTGATATCATACATATATTTCATTACCTACTTCGCATACAACTCTTCACAAAATGACCTACAAGATCTCATACATATATGAGTCTTTACAATACATCATGTCGACCATACAATTATAATTTACATTACATAAACAATATTATTGCCAAGTCGGCTTAGGATGTCGGTATGATCTGTTGTCGATGTAAACTGGATGTCGGTGCTGGTAGGTTAAGTCATTGCCGGTTGAACCTATGAACCATGTTGAACTTTGTTGCCACTTAGTTGAACCTAGCTGCCATCAATGACAACATCTATCATTCTCATCTGAGTGTATAATTCCAATAATCTCCCCCTTTGGCATTTATGGCAACACTCATGAGAAAAATAAAAAATTGAAATCCAAAATTGAAATTGCCCCCCTGAGCAAATGATCTCCTTTTGTTCACTTGTCACCATACCTTACTCTATACATTTTTCTCATTATATCACTCCCCCTTTGACATCAATGACAAAGGATGTCAAAGGTATCAAAAATTCAAAAAATTACTTAGAACCCTAAAGCCGGTTATGTACAATCTAAAAAATATCCGCCAAAACCAAGTTAAGACTGTAAAAACTTTGTATTGTCAGAAATTACTGTCTCTGTCTTCCTGATCATCCGGTGAGATAATGCATCTCTTTCACCGGTGATCTTTCTCCTTGAATTGTTGCCTTGGATAGTTCATTCGGGTGTGTTAATAGATTATCCAATCTAGGACCAAGTTTATTTTTCAACTCACGGGTTTTCATCTTCAACCTTGCTTTCTCTCTTTCCAAATTTTCAATCTTCTCTTCATAAATAGCCATTTACTGATCCAAAACTGATGTTAGTTCCGAAGAACCAATCATGTTATCTGCAATGTCATCAATCTCTTTCCAAGTTTTCTTTATCTGTTCATCAATGTCTTATGTTAAATGATGAGGTTTGTAGGCTTCCCAGTACAATTCCTTGTATTCCAAAATAGTGGAGTTCAATGCTGGTAGCAATGAATCAATCTGTTTTGTACAATTCTTTATTGTTTTGTCAAAGAAATCTTCCTTTTCCTTATTATCTCTTCTCTGAATAGTTTCCTCATTTATCTTATCTAAAGACTGAATGTTAGAAGAAATGAATTTGTACAATGTGTCCAATTTACTTATTAAGCCAACAATGTGATCTACCTTGCATGTCCATGCAATCATTTGCAAAATCGGGAGAGATTCATCAATAGCCTTAAATGCTAAGGCATTTCATTCAATTATCTTCTTTATTGAATCCAATAATACACGAGTGACATTTGTCGGTCTGAAATCCATAGTTAAAGTACTGGGAGAAGTGCTAGGTTTTGCAATAATATTCTTCTCTTCTCCATATACTTGTTTAGCCACTTTAACAACTTCCTTATTTTCATCCTTACTTTTATTTTCATCCTTACTTTTATTTTCATTCTTATTCTTTGTTGGTTTAGATTCAGTTTGTTCTTGTTCTTTTTCTGTTGGTATCTCAACATTTTGTTGAATGTCAACTACCTTTACTGATGATTCGGATTTATCAACATTTGCAGATTCAGATTTCTTTTCCTGAGCAATTTCTTTATCCAATACAATATTGATGTCATGAGTGTCAACATTCATTATGAATAGAATGTTTGACTCAGGATCAACATCATCTGTTTTCACTTCCTCTGACTTCTCTTCAGGCTAATTTTGCATTTATGTCGGTGCCTTTGCTACTACCGGTGGGGTGTCCTATGTCGGTGGAGGCAAGTTGTCTTTTATTGTGAAATCAGGAACACTGCCAACCTTACTCTTACCCTTATCTACTTTCTAATATATCTTAGTGAAGGATTTATCAACTTTCCGTGTTTCATTTTCTTCTCTTTTCTCTTCTTCAACAAAGAATATGCCCCATTTATCTACTGTTTCATCTGCTATTTCTTTAATATGTCGGCCATGAGGCTAACTTGCTGGTGACCACTTGCAAAAATAGTCCTGTTAGCTTCATATATCAAATCATCAATTTCTTGCTTAAACTTAACAGGATGAACCACTAACAGTGCCTCAACCTTCAATTTCTTATCTAGTTCCATATTAGACATTCTCTTGGCTTCGAGTCTCAAATATAAATCATTTGGAAAAACATCTATAACTTCAATAAGAACCTTCTTATAAATATCTAGATACAAAAACATACTCTCCTCGATAGTATCCTTATCAATATCTTTGAAAGAATGATAGAACTTACTAACATTTCCAAGATTTCCATCCTGAGTTATTTCATTGATAAGTTCTACCAGTGAAAGAGTATCAGATACCTTTTGTTCTAGTTTCTTATGTGTAACTTTCTTCTTCTTCGGACTACTGGGCTCTCTCACAACCTATTGTTTCTTTCTAAGTGTCCTTGTTTTCTTCGATGATGGAGCAGGTTCCGGTGAGGGTTTTCTTTTCTTCTTGTCCACCCTTTTGAATTCTGCAGCCTTATCACTATCAGAATCAGATGAGGTAGCCATGAGAGAAATATGTGCTACTGGTTATTGTTCAGATTTTCTTTCTTTTGTAGCAACACCACTCATCAGATCAAGTTTCAACAATCCCTTTTTAACAACTTCAACAAACTTCTAAGTATATTTTATTACTTTGTCTCTTTTCTTCCTTTGCTTCTGAATTTCAACATCTTTTTCAATAGTTTCTGCAGTGCCAAAGATCTTTTTAGTCGGTTCCGGTGGAGCATTTTGGAGTATCTTGGCATAAGATTTCAGAATGTTTGAATCAACTTCATAACCCATCTCAGTTATCTAGACAGTTCTAGGTCCAACTGCCTCCATCTATACTTCATCTCTCTTAATTACAAAGCATATTTGTTTGTCATATTTGTCAACAATGCTTTGAGGGATTCTTTCCCTTTTGTCTAATTTTTGCTTGAAAGTCTTTGAAATACTCTTTTACATGCTTGTCACCATCTAAACCCATGCCGGTAATTGCCTCCTTTATCTATTTTCCAACAAAAATATTATAGGCAAAGTCTTTGTGTCCTATACCTGGAATCACCTTTGAAAAATATAGCACTAGACATACAAGTAAATTACCAAATTTGAAAGTTCCCTTCTTATCACCTTTAATCTTATCCAAATTTTCTATCAGTTCATCTTTCAACCACTCACATAAATCAATTTTAGCATTGTTCATTATCATCTCATAGGCACTATTAATGCATAGACTTGAAACAAAATTTAGCCTATTAGTATGTGCCACCTTATATCCAATAACCATACTAGCATATTTGACATTCTTATCAGTTATATTGCTAACCCTAAGTGATCTGTTATCTGATGTTGCGTTGGTTAAGTTTATAACCTATTTGTTTGGAATTTTCTTTTTCTTCTCAGGCCTAGTGCTGGTAGAAGCTAAACCAGTAACAACCTTAATTGATTCCTTAGTGATTTTGAAAAATGAGTCTAGCCATAAAAATTCACTGTGAACCCTACTAAGAACATAACGAACAATCTCATTTGAAAATTTAGAAATGTGAAGGGTGTCTACGAACCCTAAATCTTCCACAATCTTGTGTTCCGGTTTGACTACACCTTGGTTGTCAGTGATAACATTTATGAACATGCTCTTTATATCCTCAGACCCTAAATCTTCGATGCTATAGTGAATGTATGCCCTAGGGTCTTCAACAAATGCAACTCCCTTTGGGATTTTTGAAAATGCACCAATGGAGTCATCTAGTTTTGCTATCTTAGGGATGATCTTAAAGACTGGTCTAGGACGCTTGATATTTTCCACAATAGTAGGGTTTGCAATGAATTCAGGAATGAAAGATGAGGAAGCCATGTCATAAGATAAATACCTTTTAACTGAAAACCTTGGATGCCCTGAAAAATCCTTGCTGCTTCGCTTCTTGAATGTCAGTGCTCAACTTCTGCACTCTTTGAATGCTTGAATGATTTGGTGAATCAAAATGAGAAGTTACAGTGCTTTATCCAAAAAGTTAACTTACAATCTCATTAAATGCTTCGACGGTTAAGTGAATTTTCAACATATCTGCCAGTAAAGAAGAATTACGACTTCTTACCACCATCTGAGGGTAAATGCATGATCTTCAATTAGTTGCCTTACCCCTAAGGATTATTCCTTAGTCAGATGAAGAATCTCCTGCCGATGCAGGAATGCTCTATTCTGTCAGTGCTGAGACAGAATCATTATTTCTTTGATCTCTCTTCTTGACCCATTGTTTAGCAAATTCTTGCTTGATTTCATTCACCTTTTCCTTGCCTTTGTCATTGGATCCTCTGTTGTTTGTCGGTACATTCTTGCTTTTCCAAAATATTGCAATATGCCCAATCTTGTTACATGCATAACAGGTTACATTGTTTCTTTGAATAGCTTTTTCATAACCTTGCCCGGTTTGAGTTCTACATTGATTAGATAGATGTCCAAATCTACCACAAACATAGCATTTTACATTCATTCTGCAATTGTTTGAGTTATGACCATATTTATTGCATTTGGAACATTGACCGATGGATGAGTTTGTATTCTGATTATTCCTAAATCTACACCGATTTGCTCTATGACTAAATTCGTGGCAATTAAAACATTTCCCATTGAATTTATAAGCATTAGGTTGCCTTACCGGTTTGCTGTGGTCATGATTGTTTGCAGTTCCAGGACTTTCTCCATGTTCAAATCCAAGTCCAACTATTTCTCCATCAGGTTTTTGACTTTTCAGCATATCATCAAGCTTGTCTGAACTCTTTTTGAATTTGTCCTTGTATTCATTTGCAGTGACTAATTCACCTTCCAGAGTGCTAACTTGTCTCATAAGTTCCTCGTTGTCATTTTTCATGTGAATCAAATCCGTTTTAAGCATATCATTATCATAACTAAGCCTTAGAGATTCATGTGATCTTTCATTAAGTCTTCTGACCAAATCTTCCTCGTTCTTCTTTCTATCTTCAATATCCTTACATAGTCTCATGGTTAAATATTGCATCTCATTCTTCATGTTACTGTTCTCATGTCTCAGTTTCTTTGCAATATCCCTGAGAGTTTCTTTTTCTTCATCATCTTGTTTTTGCAGTTGCTCATGTAATTATTTTCTCGTGTTCTGTGCCCTGGCCAAGTTTTCTTGAAGTGCTTTGATGAATTCTCGAGCAGTTCTAAGTTCATCTTCCAGTTTGACATTCTTTAATTTTTCTGCATCAAAATCTTCAAGAGCTCCTTCCAATTGTTGTATCAAACTTTCCATCGGTACCGGTTTCAAAATCTTCCACAAGCTGTTAGGCTTCTACAAATAGAGGAGCATAGGCTCTGATACCAATTGTTAGATATTTGGTTAATCCAAATGACACTTTGGGGGGGGGGGGGGTGACCGGTAGATGAAATATTTTAAACCTACTTGCAACTTTATAACTGAAATTAATATACCGATAAGCTAATAATAATGCAGTAAAGAGAAACAAAAGAATCTAAATCAATGCACACCATAACACAAATATTTTTGGCAAGGAAACCCGGTAAGGGAAAAACCTCGGTGGGATTTGTGACCCACAATATTTACTCATTGGCCAATATGAATAAATATTACTTAGTACAATAGGGGCCTGCACATGCAGGAAGGCCAACTGCCTATATTTCATTGCTCAACATAAAATGGAGTCCCACTAACTACACAATTGGATGGTTAAATCCAATAACAATGTACTACTTCAAAATAGCATCTGCAATGCTGGATTCAGTACTGATTTAAGCTCTATCTGATACCTCTGCCAAAACCTTGCTGGTAAATAGTTTTTGCTCTGCTCTGCTTCTTATTCGCTCTTAAAATAAATACATCAAGTGCATATACAATTATCCAATATCATACATATATTTCATTACCTACTTCGCATACAACTCTTCACAAAATGACCTACAAGATCTCATACATATACGAGTCTTTACAATACATCATGTCGTCCATACAATTACAATTTACATTACATAAACAATATTATTGCCAAGTCGGCTTAGGATGTCAGTATGATCTGTTGCCGATGTAAACTGGATGTCGATGCCAGTAAGTGAAGTCATTGTCGGTTGAACCTATGAAATTTGTTGCCACTTAGTTGAACCTAGTTGCCATCAATGACATCATCTACCATTCTCATCCGAGTGTATAATGCCAACAATCTCCTATTTGCTTGCTAAATTAAAAAGGATGTGACATTCAGGTCATCCTAGATCTTTATGCCTTGGTGCTTATATTTATTCCCACATTTTCGCTCAGTGATGATAAAAAACAAATGAAAATTCAGTGACTTAGTCCTAGTTTGCATAAATGTCCTAGTTTGCATACATGAGAATATCATATAGATCCATAAGCCAATTACGCATTCATTTGCATTCATACTATTGCATGAAAAATGAAAAAATAAACATTTGCATTATTATATCATCATTTTCACTCATTAAATCGTTTATTTGCATATGAAAAGAAACAAAAAACATTCATATTCATCTACATTATATACATACATACTGAAAAGAAATGCATTCATATAGAACAAAGCATATAGAAAGACATCTCATAAATTATCTCATATCGATAACACAAGTACAAAAGATCAAATCATAGACTCATATGTATATCTCATCAAATATCAATGTCAAAGGGTACAAATGATATCAAATGTCATAAATACTGTCAATTGAGGCAAGAATCGTATAAACTACAAAAATGGGGTATACAACAAAATGGTAGAAAGCATCAAAATCTAGCTATGACCCTCTCCCTCATCGCCTGGTGGAGGATGTGGTGGTTGTTGAACAGAGGCATCATCCTATCTGGGTACCCTAGCTCCCTCTGATCGAGCCATGTACTGAGAATAAGGGACTATCTACCTATCTGCTGGGACCACTGCACTATAGACTGCTACATAGTATGTTGCCCTACTCATCTGATGTAAACCCTCATGCTGGAGGTTGTCACGCTCTGCTCTCATACTCTACAGCTGGTGATCTCTCTCCATGATCTGATGATCTCTCTTTGCTATTTGTGCCTGCATCACTGCCACCTGTGTTTGCAAGCCCCAAACTCTCCCTCTTAAGACATGAATAATGTTTGCAGGTATCTGACCTCCTACTCCAACCTCCTCACCTCCACCCCCTGCTCCTCTCACCTTTTCCATACCTATCTAAGAGCATCCTCACCGCCAGAGTCTGTTGCCTCATTCATCTCTACATCTACTATTGCCTCTCCTCCCCTATCACCACCTGCATCTCCACCAACTGCTCCTAAGGACCCTCCCTCTCCCCTCCGACGTTGTCATTTTGCAACAGTTGCTCTGCTACTGGTAGCATCTGGATCTCCTCCTCCCCTCTTAGGTGCCTCCTCTCTCTGAGCTCGTGTTGACACATCATCACCCTCATCTATCTGAGGGGCTTTCTCTCCAGGATCTGTGAATTATGGGAATGGATGTCTTTGGAACCAATCCCTAAACTGGGGAATTACCCCTGCATCTGCAACATCCTCCAGATACTCTCACCTTTGTGGCTATAATCCTGCTAACTCCTGCATGGCCAGAGCATATGAAAGTTTGGGCTCCATCCTTGCCTCTCCTCATCAAGAAAGAGGGCGTATGTTGTAAACTCTTGGGAGATACTGTGTGGCCTCCCATACTGCCTCAAAACCCTACACACTACGAAACACTCAATAATGGTTTGAGATCTACCTATGAGTGGGCAAGTCATGAACATCGCCTTCCTCTCCCACCTCTAATCATCCCACACCTCTAGACCCCTGTACGATCTCCATACCACTGTAATTAAGTCATCAAGATGTCATTTGTAATAACCAGTCTTTCCCAGGTGGGGCTATGTAATATAACATGCATATCAGCAGACAATAGGTTGATGTGGTTGTCTTGAATCCTCAACAACCAGCCTGTAAACTGGGATATGCTCCCATGCCCAAATCTATTAAATAAGAACCCCAGCGACCATGCTCTTCGCCTCTGGATAGGCAATCTCGTGCATCTCATGATACATATGGGCCAAAAAGAAAGAATCCCAACCCAATCTCCTCAGCTATGTCACTAACATATCCAACATTCTCCCCCAGCTACACAAGAACCCCTGTTGTCCCCTATCCAACATGACAAAACACCCGATAATGCCAGCAAGCACACAACCAACCGGAAACTGTGCTCCATACCTACTCAACATGTCATCCAAAGTGATGGAACGAACTATAAGAGTGTCATCATGAAACACTCTCCGCAATGTTGTAATCTCCTCCTAAGGAGAAGAATCATAATCTACTATGCCACCTATAAATGGTATCCTCAAAATCCTATACACATCCTTGGGAGTGATAGTCATCTCCCCGGTAGGAAAGTGAAATGTTTTATGCTCATGATGAAACCTCTCAACTCAGGTAGTGAGTAATTTGTGATTCACATAAATATCTAGCGTATAGAGCAACCATCCCAACCCACCTGCGTCAATATGAGCTCTCTGATCATCTGTCAGTTGTCGAACAAATCTCATGGTGGGTGGATATTCACATCAAAACTGTATATCCGAGAAATTAACCTAGAAAATCAAATGAAAAAACATCAGTACAAAATACAAATTAAGTTAGAAAGGTGTAAAAAGTGCTCACAAATCCAACTCCTCAATCACAGAAATAAAAAATTCATGTTTATGCCTTCAAAAATACACATTGTTTCCCATACGAGTTTTCACAGTGGGGCAGCAACTCGTACGAGTCGTATGAGTAAACCATCCCATTAGAGCTACTATTCCATGTCAAACGACAAAATGGTCTATGATGAACAAACTTGTACGATACAAGGGTAGAGACCATACATCAAATCTAATGACTTAATACGAGCAAAGAAAATTAGCCAGTTACTCATACGAGAAACCCTAGTTGGCCATACGACTAAACAACTCCAAACGAACTAAAATGAAACTTAGCACGATAAATTTAGCAAAAATTCACAAAATGAGAAATTAATGAGGTTTAAGATCGATCACTTACTATTGTTTGATAGTTTCAAGGTTGATTGTGTCGTCTCTAGCGCTCAAATCGATGTGTATGCCCTGGAATTGCCATTTTGCTCCAGAGAAGGTTTTTGAAATTTTGAAATTTGAGAGGTAAAAATGAATTGAAAGTGACACTTTAAACCCCTTATATAGGCGAAACCCTAATTTTCAAACTTGCTTTGATTGACACCAAATTTGTACTCTTAGCTAAATCAACCGTCTCGAGTCCATTTTTCAGAATCGAAATCGAAATATAACGTCAATTTTCTAGTCACATTTTCACAATGTTGACCACTTGACACTTTCATGTTCGCATCGATCTTTACATCATTCTGTGCTCAAATCTTTTTTGAATTAACTCTGATCTCAATTTAATTCTCAAATCAATCATTGTGCTCAGATTATCATCAATATATCATTTTATTAAATTAAATTTCCTAAAATCACTATGATCTTACTATCTTTCGATTTCGCTCTTAAGGGGGCATACTCATTATGTCAACATTATCAGTGATTACATCATCAAAAGGTCAAGAAATATTTTAAATCTTCATCTAAAGTTGAGTAGAAAATCTTCAATCAAAGATTAATTGAACTTCAGCCAACCTCTAGGGGTATATCAAGTTTGTCCTCATCTGAATCAAACTTCAAATCGGTGTTCAGTTTCATCGCATCAAAGCAAGCTGGACATTTTGTCTCGCTAATCAGTTTTTGTTCAATCAAGTTCAAAATTGGTTTTATCTCTTCTCTCAACCAATTCTAGTTCAATCAAGTTCTAGATCGGTACTCGTTTCTTGATCCATCAAGTTCAAGATCGGTATCTCACTCTTCATCGATCCTAGTTCAATCAAGTCTGGGATTGGTATTTCTTTAATCAATCTATTCAGTTTCATCACTTCAAATCAAGTTGAATATCTCACTCTTCATTGGTTTGTGATCCATCAAGTTCAAAATTGATATCTCTTCGATATCAACTATTCTTTGAATCATTGCGCTGCTCGCACATCAATTCAAAGAGGGGCAAATGTAATACCCTAAAAATGGTCACCTAAACCATGGGCCCCTAATCTCAGCTACATCACCAAGGTCCTAACCAAAGGAAATTAGATCAATCTTGAGCACCTAATTAATTAATTCCTCAATAATCAATGTCACATGGCAAATAAATCATTCTGTATTAATTAAATATTTATTTAATTAATTAATCATTCCAAGTCAATCATTTTAATCAATTATCCTATTTATTTAATTAAATATCCTAGTATATTTATTTAATAAATCAATTTGCCATTACATCATTAAAAATAGATTAATTTAAAAAAAAAAAAAAAAATTGGAAAAATGAATCAAATTGAGATAAATTGAAAAATATCATAAAATCAATTAAATCAATTAAATATCAAAATTGAATAAAACTATTAAATAAATCAGTTTTTCTGATTTTATCTTAAATTTAGCTCAATTTCCTTTAAAGATGAGAAAAGTAGCCAATCACATCAATTCACTTGGACTGTGCTTCCTCTTGGAGAATCTCGACTGCTCATCATTAATTGATCTTGATCGTTGGTCTCTCTCTGGATTTTCTATAAATTCAGGCTCTCATCTCTCATTCAGATTACCCTGGAGATTTATTGTTATTATGTTGTTTTTTCTCTAGGTTCATTGAGATTTCGTGCATTGAGAATATTACATCTTAGTTTATTGCATATTAGTTTAATCATGTTAGCTTAATATTGCATCCATTTAGCTCATTTTTTGTGCTCATATAGATTAAATCCTTTGTCTTGGTGTAGTCTAGTCACTGGTATTGCTTAGACAAATTTGAGAGCAAGTCTATACTCACATCTTTTAGAAGGCAATAGGTCGATTTGTTATGGTTTTTTTATATTCATGATTATATCTGTCTAACCATGCATGCAATGATTTATTGAAGTGTTTGTACCTTACAGCTTGCAGATTACCACTTTTCACACACACAACAATTTCACAGATGTAACACCAAAGACGCATTTTTTAGGATTTAGGCACAACTTGTACTTTTCCAATCTCTCAAAGATCTGCCTTAGGATAGGGATATGCTCATCTCTTCTCTTTGATTTTACTAGGAGATTTTCCATGTAATCTTCCATGATCTTATGCAAGAGGTCATGGAAGATGGTTGAAATTGCTCACTAATATGTTGCTCCAACATTTTTGAGACCAAAAGGCATGACTTGATAACAAAAGGTGAGCCAAGGTGTTGTGAATGTTGTTTTGTGTTGGTCCTCTTTTGCTATCTTGATCTGATTGTATCCAGAAAATCCATCCATGAGTGACAACAGTTCATGTCCCGTTGTGACATCTATGATCATATCTATGCTGGGAAGCGAGAAGTCATCCTTAGGGCATTCTTTATTCAAGTCCCATAAATCTATGCAAATTCGGATGCCCCCAGTAGCTTTGCTGAAAGGGACAATGTTGGACACCCACACATGATAATCTATTGGTTTTATGAATCCAACATCTAACATCTTTTGAAGTTATGCTTTGACAAGGAGTGAAATATGTGGATACATCTTTTGTAATTTCTACTTTACAGGTTTGGCATCTGGGCGAACAACAAGATTGTAGACTGTTGAGTTTGGATCAAGGCCTGGCATGTCAGCATATGACCAGGCAAAGTTGATCTTTGTTTCTGAGAGAAAATTGATGAAGTTTTGTTTCTCTTGATCTGATAGGGTCTTAGCAATGTGTACGTTCTTTGGGGTGTCTTCAGTGCCCACATTGATAGTGTCCATTTCTTCTATAAGTAAAGTTGACATGTCTTGTTGCAGGGAAACAATGTTAGAGAGGTCAAGTCCCTCATCCTCAAGCGCCTGGTCTAGGGTTTCACTCGAGGATACACCCTTTACTTTTACTTTTTCCTCATCCATAGGTGCCTCAAAAAGGTATTCACCTAAGGAATCATGAATTTTATTTTTATTATCTTTTTTGCGACTAAGGGCATTGACCTAACTACCAAAGTATCTATTCTTATGCAGTTGGATCCCATGAACTTTGTTGTGGTCTTCCAAATTGCGTATATTTAGGAGAGTCATGAGAGCATTATCATCGACACATATGTCCAAAGTAGGTTTATCTCGTTGGTCCCACTCTATAAGCTCGGGGTGAACAAGTTGGATCTCATATGGAGTGGAAGGGATTATGGGGGTGATAGTGTTGACATGGGTGTCAAAGAAGATGTCATCTTGGTATTTAAAAGGCATTTCATGAAATTCCTCTTCATCAGAGTCTTCAACATCCAAAGAGGAATTTGAAGGGGTACCAGCGATAGTGATCTTAGGAACTCGAGTATAATCCAAGCTCCTTTTATACTTGTATGAAATGGGATTTATTGGTGCTTTGATTCCTTTTTCTTCCGGCCCCAGGACGTGTCCTTTATAACCCATCTTATCCACTATGGCTGATGCTTTTGGATACATCTTCTTGGGAATATTTGGTGTTTCTTCATCCTCTTCTCGATACAACCAAGAGGAAACATCTATCTCGAGTCTCTCTTCATCAAGTGGGCCCCATTGCTCGAAGGTGGTATCTTTGCATTGTATAGTGGGTTTCTTATCTTTTTTTATTTCTTTGGGCTTGCCAAATGACTTGGGAGATAAGGGGAGTTGTCCCACAAGTAGGACATCCTCAAGTTTGTGCTCTCGGTAGCCATTATCTACGATCTTGACCTAAGATTCTGCTTGAGATGAAGTGGAAGCAAATTTAGATGCATCAGACGGAGGAGGCAGAGCGGGTCTATTTAATGGGCACTGGTATGGATGTTTCCACTCTAAGAGATTGCAATAGTAAAAAGATTGTGGATCACCTTTGATAGTGATTTCTCTTCCATTGATTGGAAATTTAAGGCATTGGTGGTAAGTGAGAGGAACGGCTTGAAGGGAGTGAATCCACAGACGACCAAGGAGAATGTTATAAGGGAGGTCAAGATCTAAGACTTGGCAAGGGGTCTCAATTGTAACAAGGCCCACTTGAATAGGTAGGGTGATCATGCATTTGGAAACCCTTTCTGCATCATCATAGGATTTGATTGTGATTTTTCCTATTGGGTCTATCAAGTCCTCAGAAATTCCCAAAGTAAACTTGTATGTACAAATATTGAGTCCAGATCCATCGTCTATCGGGATGTGTTTAACCTTGTGTTTTTGGATAAGAAATTTAATGTGCAATGGTTTATTATGACAATCATGTGAGGGAGCATCATTGGAGGTGAAAACGAGGTGGTGTTGGGCAGCAAGGTTTCCAATGAGGGCTTGGAACTGGGCAACATTGATGTTGTTAGGGACACGTGATTCAAGGAGGGCTTGTTCCAAAATCTCCTTGTGGACGGGGGAGGTTTTGAGGAGCTCTAATATGGAAATTTGTGTAGGACTCTTCCCAAGATGATCAAGGAGGTCATATCGACGGGTGGATGACATGGGGGGAGGATTGGGTGGAGGAGGAGCTCCTTGGACAATTACTCTTTCACTGCGACTGGTTGTGTTACAGTCATTCTAAGAATGGGAAGTGGAAGGTGCAACATGTTGAATGAATATTTTGGTAGGGTTGAGCCTGCTTGCTAGTTGTGGAGGGTGAGGACCACCTTGAATAGTGACCCTAGGTCTATTTTGCAAAGGGGGAGGGTTAGCTCCCTGAACAGTGATCACATTGACATGATTATCTACAGGTTGTATACGACCCACCAAGGAGTCAAAGCTAGTTATATTATTAGTATAATCATAGTTGATTGCCTAAGATGATTAGGCCTTTCCTTTATCGTGCTTCGAGAAGGGTTCATGTTACATCTTGAGTTTATCATTATTTTTACCAGGTTTTGTTGTTGCTACCTCAATATCACCCTTATCAATGAGATATTGGATGTAATTCTTTAGTTTCATACACTTTTGTGTATCATTCCCTTTGATGCGGTGATAGTCACAACACTCATTCTCATTATACCACCTAGTTTTGGGTTGGTTAGGATCAAACGGGCGAGTTATCGGAAATAAAACTACACTGGCTTGGACAAGCTTTTGGAACAGAACCTCAATGGGCTTGGCAAGAGGAGTATACTCCCTTGGAGTTTGATTGTTAGATAGGGGTGGTCGCTCCTAGATTGAGATATTGTTGGGTTTTTTAGATTGATTTTGATTGTTTTGCCGATAGTTTAATTGATTGTTAGTGGTGGTGGGTTTAGGGGGAGTAGCCACAGTTAGGACCCGCTTTACATCAATGACACCATCATTGACTATGTTCTTATTTTTGGACCAAAATTTTGGTTTATCATTGTTATAAGAGGAAGTGTTATGGTTTGATTTTTGATAATTCTTTAGAGTGCCTTCCTCTATTAAGATTCGTTCAAGGGCTAAGCCTTTATTAGTCAACTTTTGGAAAGATTTTATAAATTGAGCTGTCAAGGGTTTTGATAGTTTGGGTACCAGATTCTTTTGAAATAATTCAATTTGATGTTCCTCTACTATATCCCACTAAATTTTTTTCATAAGATGTCGCCACCTTTGCAAGAAGTTGGAGAAGGTCTCTCTAGGCCTCTGTTTTGCGTTACAAAGGTCCATCATGGAAACGCCATTGATGATGTTGTAAGCATAGTGGGCCACAAACTTTTTTGCTAAGTCCAAGAAGGAGGTGATAGAACCTCGAGGCAAGGATGAGAACCACGCAAGACCGTCTCCTATAAGACTCTTAGGCAAGAGTCTACGAAGATATAAATCCCTATAGGAGACCTCCTGACATAAGATATGGAACTCACAGACGTGGTCTTGGGGGTCACCCTAGCCTTCATACTTTGTAAACTTAGGCATCTCAAACCCTAGTAGGTAAGGTGCAACTGATATTGATGGATCATAGGGACAGGGACAAAAATCCTCAAATGAATAAGGTTTTCTTTTGTTAGTCCCTTCATTCATGTTTTTGATGATATTCTTCATGTCCTTAATTTCTTTGTTTAAATCATGTTGTGGATATTGGACATGATGGACCGTGTTTGCCTCGGGTATTTGGTGAGTTGTGGATGACACACCACCACCACTAATATATTGATAAGATGAAGAAGCGGGCATATGAGATGTGATGACCAATGTGACAGGGACTTGAGAGGTGGTGATTGGTCGCGACCCACGGATTATGGTAGCGTGAGAGAGAAGTATTGATAGAATTAGCGGTATTGTTGAGGGGAATAGAAGATTGAGGAATAGAGACATGTGGATGAGTGGAAGAAGATGGGATAGATACATGTTGAAGAATAGATGTGATCGAGTTAGATAATGGTGTAGATGCTAGCAAGGAAGAAGAAGGTTGGACAGAAATTGTGGGGATGGATACCATCGGTGCTACATATTGAGGATGAAGAATGGGGTTGATAATGAAATCAGGAGAAAATTCTCCTCGAGGTTGTTGATCAAGAATGGATCTATCAATATCAGGGGGAAGACGAGCCCCATTCTCAATGAGGGTTCTTAAGAGACCACTAGGATTATGTCGGATAAATTTCTCTATCATTTCTTGATTACATGGATCCTCTAGGAATGTTCACATCTTCGGGGGGATGTCATCTTGGTCAACCATGTTAGGGTCCACTTGAGATTGGGGATTTTGAATGTCCCATTGCGAATTTTGCCCTTCTGTGGGATCTTGGGTAGGATCTTGATATAGGACACTAATGTCTAGCATACCATATTGTTGGTCAACCATTTTATTCTTTTGAGATCGAGTTGTGACCATACAAGAATAACCTTAGGGAAGATGGATTGGAAGAAAGAGCTTGATGAAAGGAGCGATTTTTTTTGGATTTTGATTTGATTTGAACTTGATGGAGTTTGATTGAATGATTGATTGGGTCCTTAGATTAGGACAAAGTTTTATCACGATTGCACCTTAGTCCTTGGGTGAGGATTTTAGGTGGGGGATGTTGGTGATGAAAACCACAAACAAGGTGACAACCAAGTTGAGTTAAATTTAGACCTTAGGATAATGATCAAATTCTCTTTCTACTAAGGATTGACTAGTGATCCTGAGCAAAATAAAGACATGGGATTGTGGTCTTGATCGACCCAAAAGATGAGCCAAAGTTACTTGGGGGAGACTATTTCCCAAGAACTAAGGCCAAATGATTAATTGATTGAAGATGAGGTCTAAATAAAACTTCACAAGTTGTAAACCTTAGAGTAAGGTGGATTTGATTTGGATGATCGATTGAAGGATTGGAATATTGATTAAGGATTGATTTGATTGATTGAGGATTGATTTGATTAAGGTTTGATTATTGGGTTGATTGATGTGTCGAGTCATTAGAAAAGGTGGATGATGAAAGATCAAAGAGGGATGGTAGTGACGAATAGAAGAAAGTGATGATTAATTTATCCTCGACAAGGAAATGACTCAAGAAGTGATAGGTTCAGACGACAAATTATATGAAGGGATGTGACCACCCTAATTTTGACGATAGTTGGTATTGAAAGACAAGCTTGATATTTGGTGTAGGGTGTGGACTCTTAGTTCATCACTAGCATCAAACTCATTGTTATGACCATGTACGTAATAGTGGTAATAATGTAAAAAGGTTCTATGTTTAAGAAAGAGTTTGTGATTGGTGTACCCAAACTTTCGATGTCTAATGAGTTGGCCTTGGGTGAGGTTCTTCTTCTTGATTGGATGATGGATAGACTTCTTGGGATGCTTGTGCAACTTAGGCTTATGGAACATGAGGTGGATATGAGGTGGAGTATATTTGGACCTTGTTTATGCAAGTGCATAATTGGGATTTGGAATGTTCATCAAATATGGAAAGTGAGGAAGTTGTTTGCCAATCTACCCTTGGCAAGAAAACATAAAGCATAGTAAACACATTGGTCAAGTGTACCACTCGATAATGAGTGTACAAGTGATGTGGGGCCTAGATTAGCCCAAATTGATTTTACGAGTATAGAAAAAATGAAAACACTTGAAAACAACACAACTTAGGCTCGAATGTGGAAACCACTTGATAGGCCCCTCACATAAGCAATACATCACTCAGGCGGATAAATAGAGATTCTGGTAGCACTTGCTCCACTCCACGACACTGAATTCTCAGGCATACCAGATTCTCTTACCCCAAAGATTCAAGGATCTATCACATGGGGAATTTATGTCTCATCCTAAGTGGATACATGAGGAGTAACTTTGGGGTATGATCCACATCCCCTGCACTATCAAATGTAGGATTTTGGCTACTAAAAATGGTGTCTAGTGTAATTTTAGAGGGATCACCAATTCAACGATGGATTCTCAAAGAAATCCACTTAAGGCTCTAACTAAGTTTATCGATGAAGGGAAGGCCCCCACATATGTCAAATTTACTCAGCACTCTAGCCTCCTGACCAACTTATTTATATAGCGGCTCAGAAAAAACTGCCAGAGATCGCACTGGGAGAGTCGATATCCCCGACGTGTCCCAATTTGAGATACCCTTGTGGGGTGATGAAATCCCCAATAAAGAAGTACCCCTCAACTACTAAAATAAAAAGAGAGTATTGTTGATCATTCATTCTCTTACACCCAAGATCTGTGAAGGCGGGGGAGAGGATACTAGAGCGCAACGATGGGTCCACTCAATATGAAGTGTGCAAGTGCACAAGACACAAAAGACAATTGTTCATTTTAGTCCCACATTGGTGTAGGAGCACCCTTTCAAGCTCTCCCTCCTTCTTTTTTTGTTGGTTTTATGCTTCTTATGAAGCCATTGTACATAAAACAACGAGCCATGTGCTCATAGGTCCTAGGTAGGGTCCTAGTGGAGATCTTAGGGGTCACAAGTCAAGATTGTGATTTTATTGAAAATGGAGGTTATGTGTGTCTTTGTGGTGTTTAGGGGTCCTTTATAACATGGTGGTGTCCTTAGGTTGGCCCAATGTGGGTCTAGGAGTCATGAAAAGCAACATTGGGAAAGTTGCTCAAAAGTTGCAAAAGTTGCATGACAACTTTTAAAAGTTGTCAAGCAACTTTTCCTCCATGATGTCAAATTCTTTAGGTTAGCGTGGAAAACCCTAGTATGGGCACACAGACCGAGGTATGGGTAGTATAAGATGTTGCAAACCCTAATTGAATGGGTTGGATGTCAAACATTGTACGACCCTTGCAAAAAGACCAGACTGAGACTGTAAAACTGTTACCAGTCAGTTTGAATGAAGCAACCAAGCAAGTTAATGGATTGAGATACGTCCAAAACTATGTGGAATGTCTTTCAGGGTGTAAATAATTTCATTTCAAGCAATTAGTTTAGGTGTTTATCTGCAGATTGAGTGTGTTTGTAAATAGTTTGTAAATTGTCTTCTTATTGTCCAGTTTTGGACAGGATTGTGTAAATGGCTGCATAACTCCATTCCCCGTTGTGGAACCACCATGAAACCATGGAGAATGAGAGTGCAGACCTTGCACCATACTGAAAAGCAAGTAGGGCCCTTAAAAATGCAAGAAGGCCAAGTAAAGACCCACTCCTAGGCGAGACTAGACAATGCTTAGGCGAGACTGGACAGTGCTCGGTTAGGAGAGGTCAAGTTGCAGAGGTCTTGTAGAGCAAGGTTGGTCAGAGGAGAGTGCACCCTTTGGAGGGAGTGTAAAGGAGTGTGTGAAGCATTACTAGTGTGAAGGAGGAGCCTCCACCAATCCAAACAAGGTGGCTAAAACACAAAACCTTCACTGTGACCCAGGCAGACCCTAAAAACCCTCACAAAAACCCTTGAAAACTTTAAAATCCACCTAGGACAGTGTACAGACACTTGGAGGCCTAAAAACTAGAAAATCCTTGATTCCTTACCAAATGAATGGCAGTCCTTTTTGAAAGATTGGGTTGTTTGTGCATCGTTTGTGAGAGGGAGCCCTAAAGGACCGCGTAGGAGGCCTAATTGGTCCTAATCCTTGTAGCCCTATTTGAAGGCAAAAACCCAAATTTGTGAAATCGGTAAGGGGTTAGAATCTTGAAACCTCTTGGGGGCACATGAATGGGTGAAAAGACCATGAAATAAACCTGATACAACTTTGCTAAGACCTTGGAAGGTGTGGAACATGCCTAGCGCTTATTAGCCATAGTAAGGGGTTTTGAGTCTCATGAGTAGGTGAGACCTTAGGAGCAGCATTGCAACTCATTGGTGGGTGGATTGGGCAAGGTCAGGGGATTCCTCAAGAAAAGGGAAGTCCTAGAGACCCTAGGCTATGTAGAGAACACCAGGTGATCCAAGGAAAGGATCCAAGAGCATAGACTAGGCTAGTCTATCCCTAACCCCATCCCATCGCACATGAATAAGATTTTCTATCTAGAAAGCACAAAATAAAACTAAACTAGTGAAAAAAATGAGTCTTTGACATGCGTGCTACAAGAAAACAAGATTAGTAGTTTATTTTTTTACCTTGGACAAACAAAAAAGTTCCTGCAAAACTCAACAATTGATTAGTAACCAAAAACTCCTAAGGATACAATGCAAGCGCCGATCCATAGGCAAACACACTGCAACACCTACGTAGGCGCTAATCCATAGGCGGACGTGTT
This sequence comes from Cryptomeria japonica, assembly GCF_030272615.1. Taxonomy (NCBI): domain Eukaryota; kingdom Viridiplantae; phylum Streptophyta; class Pinopsida; order Cupressales; family Cupressaceae; genus Cryptomeria; species Cryptomeria japonica. The sequence goes on from NC_081407.1 coordinate 14,722,800, forward strand.
GCAGTGCTTGCATAGGCGCTGAAGTGAGTTTGCAACCCTAAAAATAGAAACAACGGGAAAACTGATATTTTTAAATTTTTCAAAAATTTGAATGACTTAAACCTGAATGGACGCACCGAGTTATGACAAAGGCGTTCATGCTCGTGTGTAGGCATCGAAGGACACAAACTTGACACTAGTAGTTAGCCAAATTTTGAAATTTAAAAAGTGGCGGGCTTTTGGATTTAGCACAGGCGCTGATTCACCTGTAAACCCCAAATGTTAACCATTGCTTAGATTGAGAAAAAACATAATAAGAAAAATTATCCTACAATTGTTTTAGTTTCTTTTTAGGTACTTTTTTATGTTTTTGTGATTTTTTAATTAATAGAAAGCGAAAATTTGAAATCTAGCTCTAAAAAAACAAGTGTCAAAAGACATGGTTGCACTGATCTAGAAAACCTGCAAAATGGCGGTCGAAAAATTCAAATTTTGAAACAGAGGCCCTGAACTGCGACGAATCTGCAAGCTAAAAATACTAAAACTCAAAATAAATGTTAGAAAACGGGATGTGGGTCCCACCGGGCATGCCAAAATAAACCAAGGAAAAATCTAAGTGAGGAAAAATGGTTAGTTTAATCCATAAATATATTCAAAACAAGATAAAACACCATTATACCTTCAAAAAACTTCTCTTGTTCCTCGGATTGAGCCTTTGATGAAGCGGAATATGCCCAAATCCTCCACTTGGTTGGATTGGCTCAAGATGGGATGTGGATTTCTCTCCAATTGCACAACAAGGGATGGATATGGATGAAGGATAAGTGCTCAAAGATGGATTATGGATGCAAATGTGGCTATAATGTGGATGTTCTTGATGGATTACTAAGGCTAAAATGGCAGCATAAGATTACTTGACTTGGATATGAAAAATGAAGGGGAGGAGACCCCAATTTATAGATTTGAGAGAGGATGAATGGACGATCAAGATTGAAGATGATTCAAGGGTGGAGATTGTCTCCACGCTCTACAATGTACATGGGGAAGAGATCCCCAAGTACATAGGGAAGATAAAAAGGAATTGAAAATTCCCTGGGGGATGAAAAGGGAATTAAAAATTACCAAAATATTGGATGCATGGGGGAATGAGACAAGAAAGGGAATTTAAATTCCTTGGGAAGGTGAAAGGCATTGGAGAATGTGAGATTTTTTATATCCTTGAAATGATCCAGTTGGGTGCATTTAAGGTGGAAGGTGAGGAGGGGACACGTGGATTTTAGCCATAAATGGCTATGAATTGACTTGGTGGCTAATCATGGGGATCCGCCACTAGCAAATGATTAAGGAGATGATCAGGTGAGATAATGAGGGATTAGAAGACAAGTGGGATTAGTAGGAGGATTTGACAAGATGAGAGAGAATGAGTGGGGAAATTTAAAATTAAAGAATAATGTTAAGCATGATTATGAGGGATTCTAGAAGAAATTAATTAAGGTAATGGGGAATTTAGAAAAGTGATTTGTAGGAATGACTTAATTTGGTTAATTAATTTAGATTAGTTAACTAAGGGGTTCTTAGAAGAAATAAATAATTAGATAACCTTATAGGAATGGGAAATAATCGATTTAATTAAATAAATCAATTATCTGAATAAAGGATAGCATAATTAAATTAATTAATTATGTAGAAAGGATAACATTAATTAAATATTTAATTTAATTAATTTTGGACGTCTACAGGATCAATTGGTTTGATTTGGGGAAGTTATAACACATTATTTTGTATTAACTGAGACATAATGCTATGAAAAGATTCATTCAAAGGAGAACTCTTTTTCTCTTTTAAAGAATTTAGACAAAGGAGGCACGCCTGTAGCACCTACGAGTTGACTGTTGCTGATGTTGTCATTGAATTTGATGAATCCTTTGTTTGGTTTTAACTTCACAAACGGTTGTTGAGCACTATCACCCTTATCACTCAAAGCCATGGAAGGAGATGATTGTTCCAATTGACTCATAGTCAGTTGATAATTGTGAAGTACTGCACACAACTGGGAAAAGGAAGTAAACTCGGTTAAAAGAAGTTTATCCCTAATGTCTTTTTGTAAGTTAGCAATGAAAATCTATTGAATGTCTTGATCAGGCACAAGAAAAGAAATCTGAGAATACAAATGTTTATATCTACCAATAAAATCAGTCACTTTTTCTTTAACACCTTGTTTACAATGCATTAAATAAGTCAAAGTAACTTTAGGACCAATGTTATTGTGAAATTGTTGAATAAAAGCATTAGCCAGTTGTTGAAAAGAAGTAATAGAATAAGGAGGCAAAGAACAATACCTTTGCAAAGCTCTATCCCTTAATGTTCTAGTAAACAATTTTGCTAACAACCTTTGATCATGCACAAAGTCACTACACGATGTTTGAAATATTTTAACATGAGTCAAGGGATCACCTTTTCCATTATAAAGTTCTAATTGAGGGACTTCTACATGTTTGGGAGGGAGGACTCTAACAATGTCATTGGATAATGGACTCGCTACATCAAATGTGGGCACATTGTGTTAGCAACAACTATGAAGGAAGACTAAGAGAGGGGGGTGAATCAATCTTCACCAATAAATTATAGTAACAACAAAGATAATCAAATTGAGAACACGACACACAACACCAAGATTTTTGACGTGGAAAACCCGGTTAAGGGAAAAACCACAGTGAGAACCTACGCATAGTAAGATGATACTCTGGAGTAGTATGTGAAAATATTACAATGGGGAATGCACATGCATTCAAGCACACTGCTTAGAACTCATTGCTCAAATATGATGGCTCAAAAGGCTACAACCCTCAAGGAAGTCTCACTCGCTTACAATAATATTTGGACTACAATCTGGAAGAAATGAATTGAAAGAATAGCATCTCCAAATGCCTGATCACAGTTTCGGTTAAGCACAATTGTCTGCATTGCAACACCAATCTCTTCTCAAACTCAACACCAAAGGATAAATATCTTGTTCTCAAATACACCACTGTAACACAGACATAGCATCGACACCTAAATTACATGAATATATCACCTATATATACAATTCATCAACCTTGATAACATGGTCAGATAAACCTTCAATCCTTAATTACAAAATTACATCAAACAATACAAAGATCAACCACTAGACCAATACAATGATTTACACATGACATAGAATGGACCTAAATCAAATTCCCAAACACACAACTCCACCAAAAATAACGCCAAGATAAACCACAACACGTTACATGACCAGGAAAAAACACATAACATGAAAAACATCACCGGTTCATAGAAACCATAAAAAAAATTGCACAAAGATCAATGTAGATCGACAAAAAAAATAGGACGTGCGACTAGGAAACACCAACAAGCATGTTAGAATCATCAGGAATAGCTATGCCAACACCACTTATCAAATCTTCATCTGTCAATGTCTGAAACCAATAAACATCTGTCACAAAGAAATATAACTTGTGGAGCACCAAATCTTGGTCCATCTAAAATAAAGATACATAAGACCATCCCAAACAATATCCCAAAATCTCAACACAAGATTTGATCACACCAGAATATACCAGAGGAAATATTGAACTCTGCAAAACAATGATCAACAAACCAAAATTGCAAAAACTGGATCATAAGATCTTCCCAAAAACACCGAAGCAAATAACAGGATGTTGACATCAATGACAAAAACATATCCTGGTAGCAGCAATGACCAATAATATCCAACACATTATACTTGAATTGATTCATAGAAGCTATTTGTTGTTGTAAGGAAGATATTGTTTGGGCAAGACTATTGATTGTAGCTTCTGTAGAAGGATTGAAATGAGACATGTTTGATTGAGAGGGTGGGGTAATATTGTTGAATGAGGGAAGAGATTGAGAATAAGGAGGTGGAACACCATGACAAGTTGGTAATGGAGAAGATTGGGTAGCACATGGAAGACTCATGAGATAAATGAAGGAATTGTGATTAAAGGAGTTGCCCCCTTGACTAATATTTATAGGTGGCGATTGTCATTGGGTAACAAGGGGAATACTCATGGTAGGAGGAATGAAAGAAGATATATTGCCCCCATGACTAACATTTGTAGGTATGACATTTTGTGTAGAGGTAGCCATGATGTTTGATGTGAAGGTAGGAACACTAGTCATGGAAGTTGTCAAAGGAATAAAATGATTAACTTGACTAGGAGGTTGTGTATTACCTAGGTTTTTCAGCACAACTCTTCATAGGCATGATATTAGAATCAACAATATGAGAAATACCATGCAAGATATCAACACCATGTTTATCATTTTGAATCATTCTTTTAAATCCTTCAAGCAATGGGAGAGCTTCACTTTCCGGGTATTCTTGACTCATCCATTGTTGAAGATTGTCAAATTGATTGTCTATCTTCACCAATTGGTCAACAGATACCCTAGTTAATGATTCTTCCTCATTGTGAGAATTATCAGGAGGATAAACAGGAATATCTGAAGGATGGGAAGAAGCAACAATATCCTCATTGAAAAAGCTAGCCAAATCAGGCTCTAGTTCCTCGATAATTAAACCTTGGGAAACCTTAATTCTACAACTTCTTCTAATAGGGATACTATAGGTAGGATTGATAGTATTAAAACTCATGGACTAGGGAAAAGAAATTGGAAAGAATAATGCAATCTTCTAGGAATTTGAAATTTAAAATTAGGGCTTTGCTTAAACAACCTCTTAATTTTAGAAGTTTGAAAAGAGAGAAAATCAAAATTAAAATTAAGGTTGTCCAAATTTAACCTCTTAATTAAAATTTTGAGATTTTGGAATGATGAAATCAATTTAATTTAAAAAAGAAGGTTATTTGTAGTGAACCACTTAATTTTAAAATTGAAATTGACAATAGAAATGTTGAAATTCAGATTTGTTTTCAACCTAAGGGCGACCTAAAATCAGTAAAATTTCATAAATATCTGGAATTGTGCAATAAAATACAGTCAAAACAAGCTCCCGAAATTTGAGCAGAAAAAGTCAGGACCAAGTAGGTAGCAACTTGGTTCGAACACACGGTCCAACCAACTTTTTTCCAAATTTTTGGGGAAGCAAGATATTGTGATTTTTATGTGAGTTCCAGAAGGATATGGAAATTGGAGATGTCAAAATATGCAAAATTAAGCCTTGAAGGTCGGAATAGGACACACTTAGAATAATTGATAAAAGGATTAGTTGAAAGGACAACAAAAAAGGGCACACTTAAAGGCTGACTTTTATGATATTTGGAAGAAAGACAAGAGGCTTTAGATATAATTGAACCAATTAAATACTTAAAGGAAATTTTGAAATTGCACAAGATTAATTTAATTTTAAAAATTAGGGTTTGGTGCATAAACCGATTAATTTTAAAAATTTAAATTTGAAAATTTGAATGTTGCAAGGAGGGGAAAATGAATTTTTGAAATTGAAGCAAAGACCAAATTCAAGATCTACACAATCCACAAGTTTAATTTTAAAATTAAAAATTAGGGTTTTGTTATTCAACCACTTAATTTAAAAAAAATTGAAAACTGAAAGTGTAAATGAAAATTTGAATTATAAAAATGAAGAGTTCTTAGATCTGAAACAATCGATCCAATTTAGACTAATGACAAACTCAATTTTGAATCTAAAAAATTAGGGTTTTTGTGAATTTAACATCTAGATTTTTAAAAATTGCAAAGAAATTAGGCTTGTAATTGAAAATTTGAATTTTAAATTGCATGCACTCATATCTTAAAAACAAAAATCAGAAGCAAGCATAAGACACGTCGGGTTCACCAAAATGTAAAGTGGAAAATTGGGAACCTTAGCCAATTCTCCACATGGAAGAAAGGTGGGAACTCAACTAAGGTTCAATTTACACTTGGGAAACTTTACATTCAAAAGAGGGGGATGAATCTACTAGATCCAATCTCGAAGGATGCCATGATTGAATACCAAGTAGATTGGAATGTAATTAACCCTCTTTTTTAAGCTGATTAATTGAATTAGGATTAAGTACTGGAAATGAAGAGAAAGTATGCAAAAATAGTGAGCTACAGATTCGGGATTTAGTCATGCACCTAGATCCGAGAAGTTTGAGATGATCTGGATCTGCTCTACAAAAGCCGACAAAAGTTGCAGGGACCATGTGTTCAGACAAGGGCGCCCTCCTGTCGGTCCTCTGAACTTTTCGCATGTCGAAAAGGGTTTTTCTGCCTCTGCGAATAAAGCTTAATTCCAGAAGTACAGTTGTGCACCTGTTTCTTGCACACAAAAAGAAAGGAAAATGTGTGAGGGGTTTGTCCTCATATCAAACCCCAGTTTTGGAATCAACCAAGTGGTTGAAATAATGTATGAAATGACTAAAAGTAGAAATCCTCCTCTTTGAGGGGATGTTGAATTGAATGAAATTGAAATGCTTATACCTCCTTGTGATGTTTTGTTTGCCTCCACATGGAATTAGGGTTTCATGAAGTAGAATGTTGATCTACTCTCCAATGCTTGAAATCTTGTCTCTATTGCTTCTCCAAAGCTTGAAGGAAGACTGGAAAATGCTCAATTGCTCTTGAATGCTTGATCTCTTGAATGCTCAAATGCTTGATTGAATTTCATGTATCATGTGTGTTATGCGTTACATATCAAATGAGAGGGGAAATCCCACTTATATACTTGCCAGTGGGTTTTAATTGACTAATTTTTCAACTTGGGCTGATATAGGGGGGATTTTACCGCTCTAATTTGAGATGAGAAAAATGGAGGGACCCCAAAATGGTTCCCAAATAGGGGATCCCGGGGCACCACGCCCTAGTCCTGCCCTATTTTGGGGCAGGATCAAGGTGGCTTTGAGGTGCATGGTTGAGCAAAATGTAGTTTTTGATTTATATGAGCATATTCAGGTCTCCGATTAGGTCGAGGGGCGCAAACACTAAGGCTAAGACCCGAATGTAGTCAAAAATTGCAAGGGGTACAATTTTAGGAAGTTACAGATTATCCAAAAATGCACCAAGAATGACTACAGATGTGTCAAGATCTAAATCTGCAAAAACCCAAAATCCTGCAACAACAAAAACGTGACAAAAAACTAAAAACTGCAATAGAAGGGACCACAAATGTAGTAATATTGAAAATCATAATAAATGTCAAATCTAAAAATCTGAAAATGCTAAACAACACTAAAATATTAGAAAAATAGGGACTAAGTCCCACCTAGCATGGCAAAATGTATACAGTAAAATTGAGAATTCAAAATATTGTAAAACCAAATAAGATTCAACCACATAAAACTTTAGTTCTACAATGAAAGCCACCATACACCAATGAAGAACCTAAATACATGCAAAACAATAAATATGAAAGATTATACCATTCACATGCTCATTATCGTTTGATCTCCATTGTGTCCTATCTCCATTGATATTGCTTTGATATGTTGGTAGCTCTTAGATTTTATGTGTGCACAAGAGCTCAATAAAGAACAAATTGTGGTTGTGTATATAGATGCTTGAGTGATTTCTACGCTATTAAGATTTGCATTATCATTGGGTTATAGGGATTCATAAGGATTAAAGGATCCTCTTTTATAGAGAGTGTTGGGATGTGCAAAATTTTACTTCTTTTGCTAAAAAAAATTGTTCAGGTTTAAGGCCCAATAGACTGAACCTTAACCCTTAAACCCTAAACCCTTAGTATTAACACCTATCTCCTTTTCCCCATTTTTTATATTTATGCCTTGCCCTGCTACAACTCATTTCCAGTCTCTTTAGTTGTGACTTGAACCTTTTAATTCATAACTTTGACTAGCCCCATCCAATGTCTTTTCCTTAGTTTCTCTTTTTAGTTGCTTGCTAGGGTGCCCCCCCTTTATGATATTGAACCCTTTGCCTTTCTATATGTGTTATTTGAAGTCTTTAAGTGACCAATCACAAGTTCACAACCGTCATGGAAAGTAGTTGAGGCAAGGTGCGATTTGGCGATGTAGCCATAAACAATCACAACAAGTATTGGATCACATCTTCGCGACTTAGGGATAGTAGTCTGGAGTTAGTATGTGAAGTAGTAAGGAGCCTCCACATGTCAAGTGGGACCGGTGAATAAATTATTAATGATTGTCGAATCGCATGGTTATAGCAATCAAAGTCCAACTGCCTATTAACCTTGCGATGTTGCGATGGATTGTTGAAGGTTACTAAAATGTTGAGGCGCATCATCGTAGCGGTCAGGGCTAGCACTTTTTGTGGCTTGCGAGCTTGCGATATACTAACACGTGTCTAGTTTGGGAGAGAAGTTGGGTTGATGGTGAAACTTGTGAGTTTTCCATAGTGGCGATTCATACTCGATCAAAAGGGATTTGAATTCTACCAGTGGTCATTGATTTTTTTTTTATCAATGGACAAGATTTAAACTTTTGCTCTTGGCCGTTTATATCATCCAGACCCATATTGACACTTGTAATCGACATGGATGTGTCAACATAGGGAATCACATTAGATGGTAATTCAATATGCAGCTAAAGGATATTAACTCTAATCAGGTGGCTAGTTTATGACATTCTTAGAGAATTTAAGTTTATGATTTCTCTGTTCAATGCATATCTTTCAAAGGGATTTGGCAAGCTTCTCTCTATTTGTGAGCATTCAATAAGTCTACAAGGTTATCTGATTCCTTAGGGTGATAAGAAAGTTTGTACGAAGAAAAGGAGGGCTTCAGATTATCTGCAACAATTACTACCTACAAAAAAATGAAGGAGAATGTTTGTCTCTGTTAGAAGATCCAAGAAGTTGTTTGTTTTGCTTTGTCAGGTGATCACCTAATTTTTGAAGTTGTAAAAGGCCCGAAGCTTGTTACATCCTCAATTTTCTCTATAAGAGGATATTCAAGGCCTTGTGTCGAGTCTCTAGGTCCATATAGATTTTTTTTTTAACACTATAAGAGAACTTTTTCACCAAGGATGAAAAAATACAGAAAAAGTCCATAGTATTGAAAGATAGTATTGTAACCAGTTTCATGTCTTATTTGCAGTCTTTTTGTAAAGGATATGCATAAGTAATTTGTAGTTATATAAACATCTTTAAATTAAATTAATGATTTCTAAGTTGTTCTCTCCATTTGTTTTCCAAAATCTTATATGAATTAATGAATCAAGGATTTTTGGTTTATGATTCTACACCACGTTGTTGAATTTTAATGGATTTAAGCTTCTTCTAAAGTAAAAGATTAAATTGCTTATTTAAAGTCAAAAATATTTTAGTAGAGAACAAATTTTATTGAGATGCAATTAGGAAATCCATTCATGCTATCATCAATATCAGATTTTAGTCATATCAAGCAGAGGATGTTGCAGAGCATGTATATCTCATATTGTAATAATTGTTCCTCTAGCGCAATGGATGAGGCAGTGGTCACAAAATGTTGTTTCTAACTATGACAATTAAAATCAAGAAAACCATTCATCCTTGCATTTACTTTTTGTTTTGTGTATTTCAGTTTTCAAGAGTAAGGAGAAATATTGATCATCATAGTGATTCGGGAAAAATATACAAGGATAAAAGCCATATCCAACAAGTTTTAAGGTTTTTTTATTCACTCAATAAATTGAGAATATATTTATGGTAGTACTAAAGGAGATTGAGATCGTCATAAGAGTACTATAAAAGGGATACCCACCTAGGTCCAACAGAGCCTAAAGTGTAGAGAAAGTGACTAGTCCCTTATCCCTAGTTACTTTTCTTTTAGTTGGTCCACATATCCAATACCTTGAAGATTGAGGTTGGCTACAAATAGAGGATTCTTAGAACCATCAACTAGAAACACCAACAGAGAGTACCCTATAAATGGAGGGTTAGGATTAAGAGATGAAAGGATAAATGGTCAGCTCAGATTAGAGAGTAGGTATGGGAAATAGAAAAATATTAGGGAGGTGGTTAGAGGTAAATCAAGAGATGAATGACAAGTGTCATGGAGGAAAAAAGGTAATAAATTAATTAAATAAATAAAGATTTGTTTAGCTAATAGAATAAGTGGGACCAATTAAATAGAAAAAATATTTATTTAATTCAGTGAAAGGATAATTTAAATAAATTCAACATGGTATTAGTGTGTGCATTTGGCAAGCCCCTTCTCAAGCTTTGAGGGTTATCTTTACTAAAGAGTGTTGTAGGGTCTCAAATTCATTTTTTTGTGGATCTAGAGGTGGTCGATTTTTTCATCAATTTTAGGGCAAAATGGGCCTCGCCATTATCTTTGTAGCATTAAAAAACTCTAATATTAATTATGGTTTCATAAAAAATCAGAACAATCAAATTTTGAGATCAAATTGGCTAAGGGTAAGATTTTCGAGGCGAGTTTTGGTGGTAGTTAAAAAATTTGGACAATTTGAAGCAAAACAAATGTCACCATTATCCTCAGGAGGCCCAAGAACCCTAAAATCGTTTGTCAATTTGTCAAAATTAGAGATCAAGGACTTCTTTGCAAAAAAATTCCAAAAGTGTTCATTTTTTACAAGTTTTAGTTTCCAGAAAGTTTCTATTTTCATAAAATTCTATTTTTAGAAAGTCACTAATTTTTTAAACATTCTATTTTTGGAAAGTTTCTAATTTGGGGACTTACTATTTCTGGAAACTTTCTATTTTTTAAAAGTTACTTTTATAAAAAAAATCCAATTTTTGGGAACCCTTCAAGCCTTCCAAACCATAAAAAACAACAATTGGTTTTTTGCCCATAACTTTATCATATAGAGTCAAAATTGGGTAAACAAGATATTGTTGGAAAGTTGATTTCAAAATCGATTTAATTCCATATGTTATTTTGTCAAATTTTGCTCCTGGTTTTCACTACATGCCATTGAAGTTAGCCTTCTTTTTTGTGCTTTTGAGGCCATAACTTGGGCAAACAAACACTATTTTTTGACTTTCACACATTGTCAAAAAAATCCTCGGAGTCACTTATTCAAATTTGTCGTTAGCTTTTATAAATTTTGCTTCAGGCAAATTTTATTTATTCTTTTGTGTTTTCACTTCATGGCTGATTACTTGGTAACTTTTATTTATTCTTACATTCCAGGTTTATGGAGGCAACCTTCCATCTTCTATTAATCAGAGTTCTTTATAATATTGGCACCTATATTTTCAACTGGTAGTTCACTCTTGCATGGTTGAGTAGTGTCGTCAAGTTCATTCATGCAAATTCATATGCCATTTGTATCTTTAACTGACTAATGTTTTTACCTTTGTTTGCCATCTGATTGTTCGAGCGGTGTCATTGGGGGCACTCATGCAAATTGTTGTCTTCTTGATCTCGATCATCATCTTGGTTTTAGAGGAGGTTCTTCATTCAACACTATAACAATTAACATTTGACAATTGTCTGCAACTTCCTTATGCTTTGAGGATTTTCTTCATATTCTTATTCTTTTGGGACATTGTTTCCTTGGGTGGTCCTTTTGAGGCCTTCCTTCCTTTTTCAGCAGTTCATGTTTCTTTTCATGCATTGCATCTCTCGCTTTTGGAGAGGGTTTTTCCCCATGTGGTTTTTCTCCTTTTCTCCACTTAGAGAGACTTCATTGGTTTGTACATGGCTACCAAATCAGGCCTTTTGTTGTCAGGACCCGTTTATGCATTTGTGCCTTTAGAGTTTTTTAACTCACCCTAAGATTCACTAAGAGGGGGTGTTAGAGAATATTTAGCTATTGGTTTATTTTTTACAACTAGTTATGCTCTTTTTCTTAAGTTCACTTAGGAGTGCTTGCTTCCAATTTAGCTTTTGTGCATCTAGTTGAGCTTTATTTAGAGTTGAGATTTATTTAGCTCCTCATGCTAACACTTTAGTTTTTCTAAATTCAACTCTATTTCTTTATAAGCACATCGTTTTACAATTATAATTAATTCTATATTCTTTGTTTTTGAGTAAAACAACATTCTTTATTGCAGCTCTCATTTGTGGAAGGGATTTTGTTTTTTGTTTGATCACACCCCCCTAAGTGATAGTGGTGGGAGGATGATATTGAATGATAATTTTTTGTTCTTAAATAATATATCATTTACCATAAGATTTTGGTGAAGTGGGCAATTTTTTGATACAAAATGATTATGCAATGCTGTACACACCGAATCCTTGAACTTGGACTTGGACCTTGGTCTTAAAAGATTTGGATAAAGGATCGATGTAGTGTATGAATTGGAAAATGAGGCTTCTCTATTGACATGTGCTCGGCATTTAGGAGTCCCTTTTAAATTTGCACAATATTGAAATGGATCAGGATCTCTTGGTGTGGTAATTTCAAATCCATTGTGGGGAAACTTTAAGCAGTGATGGTGCATGGAGGGAATGCCCTTCATGGAATGAATCCATGGACAATCAAGAAAAATATTATAGGGAATTTCCACCGAGACAAGATTTGGTACAATGTTGCAAACATACGTCTTGCTTGTAATTGATGTCAAACTTGTTGGTTTGGAAAGGACACTCAACCATTTCCTAGGTCTTGAACTAGTTTTGAGTTATGCAGATAATATAAGGGTGTGAAAGAGTTGTGTGGATGTATGAAAGATATTCATAGATGCTTGTGTTAGAAAAATAATTATATATGAAAATATCTCTGGAGCTCTATTGATGTTTTGTGCATACCGGTGTTGTGTTTCATTACTACCTGACTGTTCTAGTGAACAGTTTGTCATATCTTTTTGGTCAGGTACATGACGGGTTTACTTCAGATGACTATGTGGTTTTGGGACCTTTTAAGGGACTAGGAGATCTATAGTAGAAGTAAACGTTTGTCTAAGTTTCAACAATTTAATTAAGTGAAATGCTATGGAGGAATGTGTTGCATTCCTCGGCTTGACGATTGATAAAGCAATTTAGACAATTGCTTTTGGTCTCTTGACATCATATGTTGTCATGTTGATCATTTGTGAACTTATATTTGGTGGTCTGCATTGAAGTTTGGGAAAGTTATGATTGGCATTACCATTTGAGGCTAACCTAATGTATTTGGTCTGAGCAGTTCCATGGAGTTGCATATAGGTTGCTTTGGAACTATCTAGAAGGTGTGTTTGCATGGTGTGATTCCTTGCACGCTTCTTTTTCCTTCCATTTTTGC